>NC_051327.1:44844354-45144354 GCF_015220235.1 Choloepus didactylus | reverse complement strand
GCCATCTGTAGAACCACCACTTTGCCCTGCACAGCGGCTGCACCATTCTACTTCCCTACCAACAGTGACTAGGTATATAACTTTCTCCACATTTTCTCCAGAATTTGTATCTTTCTATTTTTTAAAGTTTTATTCATACACCATGCTATTCAGCCTACATGAAAAATCAATACTTCCCAGTATAATCTGATAATAATGCCTTCACAATCACATTATATATGAGAACATTCACATTTCTTCTGCAAAAAAAGAAGAAAAAATAAAAAAAAATTTTAAAAAAGAAAATATATAGAGAAACAACAAGAATCCTATACCCTCTTTTATATTGCCATCTGTTGAAATTTGGCTTTGAGGTGTTGCCTTTGATACCAATTAGTGGAAGAATATTACAATGTTATTGTTAACTATAGGCCCTAGTTTGCATTGATTGTCTTTTTTTCCACATATCATCCCATTTTCCCCACCTTGCAATATTGATATTTACTTGTTCTCCCTCATGTAAAATCTTTGTTTTATTTCTCCATTGAATTACCATCATTGTCTCTATAGATTTTACTAAGTTACACAGTACCCATTTTATCCTCTATCTTTCCTTCTGGTATCATAAGTGCCCCCTAGTTTTCTCATTCAACCCTTCTCTCACTAAGCTTTGTTCATCAAACTTGAAATATTGTAATACCATCAGACATTATTGTTATCCATTTCTGGATCTTTACAATCAGTCCTGCTGATCACTCTGTACACCATCAGCATCAAAGTTCCAATATCCACCTTCTATCTGTTTCCTCATCTCCTGTGTTCTTAACTTGAACTCTCTGAGTTTGCTCATTATATTTAGTTCATATTAGTGAGACCTTACAGTATTTGTCCTTTTGTATCTGGCTAATTTCACTCAACATAATGTCCTCAGGTTTCATCCATGTTGTTGCATGCATCATGACTTTTTCTGTCTTAAACTGCTGCATAATATTCCATCATATTTATATATCACTGTTTTTTCCACTCATCCTTGATGGCTATTTGGGCTACTTCCATCGATTGGTAATCATGCATAAAGCCACTATAGCCATCAGTTTACAAGTGTCTGTTCATGTCCAAGCCTTCAGTTTCTCTGAGTATATGCCTAAAAATGGGGTTGCTGGATCATACAGAAATTCTATTCTCAGCTTTCTGAGGAATCACAAAACTGCCTTCCAGAGCAGTTATGCCATTCTACTTTACCACAAACAGTAAATAAATTTACCTCTTTCTACTCATCCTCTCCAAAACTTGTAGTTTTCTGTTTGTTTGTTTTTTCCTTTGATAATGGCTGTGCCAGTTTGAATGTATTGTGTCCCCCAAATGCCATTATCTTTGATGTAGTCTTGTGTGGGCAGATGTAATCAGTGTTGATTAGATTGTAATTCTTTGAGTGTTTCTTTGGAATGTGCCCCACCCAGCTGTGGGTGATGACTCTGATTGGATATTTCCATGGAGGCGTGGCCCCACCCATTTAGGGTGGGCCTTGATCAGTGGAGCCCTATAAATCAGCTGATGGGCAGAGGGAACTTAGCGCAGCTGTGAGTGACATTTTGAAGAGGAGCTACAGCTAAGAGGGATACATTGAAGAAAGCACAGGAGCTACAGATGAGAGACAGTTTGAAGATGGCCGTTGAAAGCAGACTCTTGCTCTGGAGAAGCTGAGAGAGGAAAAATATCTCAAGTGCAACTAAGCGTGACATTTTTGAGGAACTGCAGCCTAGAGAGGAACGTCCTGGGAGGAAGCCATTTTGAAACCAGAACTTTGGAGCAGACGCCAGCCACGTGCCTTCCCAGCTAACAGAGGTTTTCCGGACGCCATTGGCCATCTTCCAGTGAAGGTACCCGATTACTGATGTGTTACCTTGGACACTTTATGGCCTTAAGACTGTAACTGTGTAACCAAATAAACCTCCTTTTATAAAAGCCAATCCATTTCTGGTGTTTTGCATTCGAGCAGCATTAGCAAACTAGAACAATGGCCATTTTACTAGGTGTGAGATAATATGTCATTGTGGTTTTGATTTGCATTTCCCAAATACCTAGTGAAGTTCAGCATCTTTTCACATTTTTAAATCCTTTGTATTTCCTCTTCAAAAAAGTGTCTGGCCATGTCTTTTGCCCATTTTAAATGGGGTGTTTGTCTTTTTTTGTTGATTAGTATGATTTCTTGATATATTCTGGATATTAAACACTTAACTGATATGTGGTTTCCAAATATTGTCTCCCATTGCATAGGCTGCCTTTTTACTTTCCTGACAAAGTCCTTTCATGTGAAATGGTTTTTAAGATCGATGAGAACCCATTTATCTATTTCTTTTTCATTGTTCATGCTTTGGCTATGAGGTCTAGGAAACCACCTTTATAACAAAATTTTAAAGATATTTCCCTACATTTTCTTCTAAAAGCATTATGGTCTTAGCTCTAATGTTATGTCCTTGATTCTTTATTTATTTATATTTTTGTATAAGGTGTCAGATGGTGCTCCTCTTTCACTCTTCTGGATATGGATATCCAATTCTCCATTGAACATCTGTTGAAGAGGCTTCTCTGTCCCATTTGAGTTGACTTGACTGCTTCGTCAAAAGTCAATTTTCCATAAATGAGAGGGTCTAACTCTGAACTCTCAATTCAGTTCCATGACATATATTTTTAAGTCAGTAACATCTTGTTTTGAGTATTGTAGCTTTGTAATATGATTAAAGTCATGTAGTATTAGATATTGCAACTCATTTTTCTTTCTCACAATATTTTTAGCTCTTCAGAGCACTCTGCCCTTAAAAGTAAATTTAGTTATTTTCTTTTTCTATTTTTGCAAAATAAGTTGTTGGGATTTTAGTTGGTAATAGATTGAATGTATATATCAATTTTAGTAGGATTGACAAGTATATTTAGTCTTCCAATCCATGAATATATAATGTTCTTCCATTTAGTTAGGTCTGCCTGGATTTCTTTAAGCAATTTTGGTAGTTTTCTTTGTATAGGATTCTTATGTCCTTGGTTAAATTTATTTCTTAATGTTTGATTCTTTCAATTGCTATTATAAGTGGAATCTTTTTTTTCTTGATATCCTCCTCTGGGTGCTCTTTACTAGAGTATTAAAAAGCTACTGATTTTTGTGCATTTATCTTGTATCCTTCCACTTTGCTCTACTCATTTGTTAGCTCTAGTAGTTTTATGTAGATTTTTCAGGATTTTCTATATATATGATCATTTCATCTACAAAAAGTGAAAATTTTAAATCTCCATTTCCAAATTGAATGCCTTTTTTTTCTTTTTATTGCCTAATTGCTCTAGGTAGAACTTCCAGCACAATGTTGAATAACAATGTGGCAGTGTGCATCCATGTCTTCTTCCTAATCTAGAGGGAAAGATTTCAGTTTTTCCCCATTGAGTATTATGTTAGTTGTGTTTTTTCCATATATTACATTTATCATGTTGAGGAAGTTTTCTTCTATTCCTATCCTTTCAACTGTTTTCATAAAGAAAGGATGCTGATTTTTTTCTAGTGATTTTTCCTGCATCAATTGAAATGATCATGTGTTTTTTTTTCCTTTTTAATTTATTGATGTGGTGTACTATGTTAATTGATTTTCTTGTATTGAACCATACTTGCATACCTGGAATAAAACCCACTTGGTCATGGTGCACCATTCTTTTTATGTAATGCTGGATTATATTTGCAAGTGTTTTTGTTGAGGATTTTTGCTTGTATATTCATTAAAGTGATCAGTATGTAATTTTCTTTTCTTGTACTTTTTCGTCTGGCTTTGGTATTAGGATGATATTGGACTCATAGAAAGAGTTAGGTAGCTTTCCCTCCTCTTCAATTTTTTTGAAGACTTTGAGTAGTATTGGTGCTGGTTCCTTCTTGAATGCTTTGTAGAAGTCATATGTGAAGCCATCTGATTCTGCACATTTCTTTTTCGGGAGTTTTTCAAGACTAGTTCAATCTCTCTACTTGTTATTTTGTTGCTGTTGAGGCTGTCTACTTCTGTTTGAGTCTAATATTGGTTGTTTTTGCTTTTCTAGGAAGTAAGCCATTTTGTGTAACTTGTTAGTGTATAGTTCTTCATAGATTTTTCTCATTATCTCTTTATTTCTGTAGGATTAGTAATTGTTGTCCCATTTCTGATGTTATTCATTTGTAGTCTCTCTCTTTTTTTTCTTTCTCAGCCTACATAAGAGTCCATCAATTTTATTGATTTTCTCAGAGAATTAACCTCAAGTATTGTTGATTCTCTGTCTTGTTTTTGTGTTCTCAATTTCATTTATTTCTGCTTTTATTATTATTTTTATTTTTTTTTCCTTCTGTTTTCTTTGGGACTTGCTTTTCTTTCTCTAGTTACTCCAGTTGAGCTCTTAAGTACTCAATTTTTTCTCTTTCTTCTTTTCTAATATAGGCATTTGGGTCAATAAATTTCCCTCTCAGTACTGCCTTTGCTGCATCTCATAAGTTTTGATTTGCTGTATTCTCCCTTTCATTTTCCTTGAGAAATTTACTGATTTCTCCTGGAATTTCTTCCTTGGCCCAATGGTTGTTTAAGAGTATGTAGTTTAGCCTCATATATTTATGAATTTTCCAGTCTTCTGCCTGATATTGATTTCTAACTTCATTCATTTATGATCTGAGAAAGCATTTTGTATAATTTTGGCCTTCTAAGTTTATTGAAAACTGCTTCATGACCCAAAATTTGGTCTTTCCTTGAGAATGATACATAAGCACTTGAGAAAAATGTATACCCTGCTATTTTTGCATGCAATGTTTTGTAAATGTCTGTTAAGCCTAGTTCATTTATAATATTATACAAAATCTCTGTTTCCTCATTGATCCTCTCACTAGATGTTCTTTCCTTTGAAGACAGTGGTGTATGGAACTCTCTGATTGCTATTGTAGAAGTGTCTGCTTCTCCCTTCAGTTTCGTCAGTGTTTGCTTCATGTAATTTGGGGCATTCTGGCTTGTTGCATAGATATTTATGGTTGTATTTCTTCTTGATGCATTGTCCCTTTTATAAATACATAATGTCCTTCTTTATCTCTTTAAATTGCTTTATATTTGAATTCTACTTTTTCTGATGTTAGTATAACTAGTCCCATTCTTTTCTGGTTGTTGTTTACACAAAATATCTTTTTTCCAAATTTTCACTTTCAACCTGTTTTTTCTCTTGGGTCTTAAGTGAGTCTCTTGTAGACAGCCTATAGATGGATGCTGTTTTTTTTGTTGTTGTTGCTGTTTTTGTTGTTTTAATCCATTATGCTAATCTATGTCTTTTTATTGGGGTTTTTAATCCATTTATATTTTATGTGATTACTGTAAAGGCAGGGATTTCTTTTGGATTTTATCTGTTATGTGTTAATTTTTTTCTATTTTTCGAGTATTAGATACCCTTGCTGCTAAACTTCATTTCTACTCTCTTCTCCAAACCTCTCTCTCTCATGTCTTTTCTCTAACTGCCTGTAGTTGCTCCTGTTATATTTCTTGCAAAGCAGGTCTCTTGTTCATGAGCATTCTGAGTGTCTCTTTATCTGTATTTTAAATTCTCCCTCACTTTTGAAGGACAGTTTTGCCAGATATAGAATTCTTGGTTGGCAGTTTTTGTCTTTCAATATTTTATGTGTATAACCCCACTACCTTCTTACATCCCTGGTTTCTGCTGAAAGATCCATACTTATTCTTATCGAGCATCCCTTCTATGTGATGGATCGCTTATCTCTTGCTGCCTTCAGAATTCTCTGTCTTTGACATTTGACAATCTGATTAGTAAGTGTCTAAGAGTAGGTCTAGTTGGATCTATTAGGTTTGAGGTATTCTGTCTTCTTGGATCTTTCATAAGCATTGAGGAATTTTCAGAGATTTGCCTCAAACATTCTTTCTTAACATTTCCCCTACTCTTCTGCTTCAGGGACACTCATAACACATACATTCATGTGCATAATGTTGTCATACAGTTCCCTGAGACTCTGCTTATATTGTTCCATTCTTTTCCTATCTGTTTATTGTGTGTCAGATTTTTGATATCCAGTCTTCCAGTTCACTATTCCTTTTTTCTGCCACTTGAAATCTGCTCTTGAATGTCCCCATTGTGTTTTTCATCTCTTCGGTTGTGCCTTACTTCCCATAAGTTCTGTCACTTTTTTTCAAGCTCTTCAGTTCCTCTGTGTTGATACCCTGTGTCTTCTTTATGTCTCTTTTGATTTCCTAAAACTGTCAGATTGTGATATGCAAGAAATGAATTAGCTTTTATAAAGAGGATTTGTTAGATTACATATATATGCTTCTGAGGCCACAAAAGTGTCCAGACTAAGACATCAACAAGAGGATACCTTCACTGAAGAATGGCCAATGGTGTCCAGAACATCTCTGTCAGCTAGGAAGGCAAGTGGCTTGTACTTTGCTCCCAGGATGCATTTATTTCAGCTTCTGATTCCATTTGCTTTCTCTTTATGTGTCTGTGGGATCTCACTTAGCTCCTCTTGGGCAAACTCAAGACTTCATCTTTTAGCTTAGCATCTCCAAACATCTTTCCATTTGCATCACCAAGCATCTGTGTCTGTGTCAGCTCTGAGCTCTCTCCATCTCCCCCTGAGATATCTTAAGGATTCCAATAAAAAAAATTAAGATACACCTTGAATGGGAAGGTCCATTGGTTTAAGACATATCCATGGAAATGGTTTAATTTAAAGGTCCTGACCATAATTTGGTGGGTCACATCTCCATGGAAACAACTCAACAAATGACCCACAATAGGTCTACCCCCACAAGAGTGGATTAAAAAACATGTTCTTTTATGTATCATACAAAAGATTCAAACCAGAAAAAAAATACATCTCTTTTGCTACATTTTCTTTCAACACAAACTGTTTTATAAGATTTGCTTGAACATCTTTAATTAGTTGTTTCAACTCCTGTATCTGTTGAGGTGTTAATTGTTCCTTTGACTGGGCCGTATCTTCCTGCTTCCTGGTATGATGTGATTTTTTTTTTTTTTTTCTGTCTAGGCATCTGATTTCCTTGATTAGCTTATTCTAGGGTTCATTACCTCTTTTGCTTATGGTTTTCTTGTTTGTCATTTTTATCTCTATCTATTCTTTGTTACTCTCACTGGTCAATTGTTAGATGAGCTCTGCCTCTTATTCTACCCCCCAAAATCAGACACCAACTGCAGCCTGCCTTTGGGATGGACAGTAGGCACTGGGCACCCAATAATGTCTCTGTGTGTGGTAAAACTAGTCTGCTGGCTCATGGTGTCAGGACAGCAAGACCCAGGTTTGTTTTAGAGCCCTGCTTTAATAGTTGGGTTGTCAGTATTTCTCAGCAAAAATGGGGCCAGGTTTCCATGCAGGGGAGGTGAACCAGATCCAGTGGTCCTGAGATAGGGTCTGGAGAGTCTTTGAAAGGCCCTTCTGTTCCCTTGCCCTTTCCAGTCTGTACAGCAGATGGCAATGTTTGGTAACTTAATTACTGTCAGAAGCTGTTTTGCCTCAGAGCGTAGGTTTCATCTGCACAGGTGGGCCTGAAACAGCAGGATTATTGTTCCCTCACTTTGCCAGCCAAAATCTGGATTTATTTAAGGCTGTATCTACAACTTTACATGTGGCAGATGACTCCCCTAGCTCCCCCAGTTTTTCAGTCATCACCCCAGGCAAGAAATGGCTGCCTTCTGCTGTTTCCATCGGGGTGAGAGAAGGGGTTTCAGACCAAGGGCTGGAAACATGATCTTTGTCCACATTTTCTCAGACTCTTTGTACCTCACTGACCTGGGCATTGAAATGTCTTCCCCTGCCCCCAAGGCCTTCAAATGGTGGGGGTCTGTGTCAATGCAGTGAGAGATTTTATAGTCTGTGTTGTTGGTGGGAGAGAGGGGTCCTGGCTGCTGTTTCTGTGCCTTTCCCACACTGAAACTGACAGGGGGAGAGAAGAGGAATTGCTTGTCTGGGATGGTTGGTTACTACCTGATATTTTTTTCTTTTTCTAATAATTTGGGTTTTTAGAGTTCTGTTCTGGTCTACATGTTTCACCAGAGTTCTGAAAAAATCAGAACTTTCCTTTTTTGTTGACTCTCTGGACAGAAGTTTTCAGGTTATGCCACATTTTTAAATTGAAATATAAAATTTTGAATAATATAAAGTTATTGCTGTGGAAATCAGACTTTCCCCTACTCAGGGTTTTATGTTGTTACTTGCTGTAGTTTATAGTTGCTGATTTGCAGACATTTTTAAACAGTTTTAAAAACTGTATCTTTCAAATGGGATGTTTGAAGGTTTGTTCTTTTATGTGTGGACAGCTGGTTCCTTGAGAGAAAATTTTTAATACACTTTGAATGAAAAAGATTAAAATAAAAAAGAAAAGGAAAAATATTCTCCTAGTCTTTTCAGCTTAGCTTTATGTTGGTTTGTTACTTAAATGCTCAGCCAGTTGATTTACAACTACTTCCCAGCTTTTAATTACAGCTTGTGCAGAGACTAAATATTACCTGGCAGTGATAGTGCTGGGTCTTCTCATGTTTATTTTTTCCCCAGAGAATGTGACTTGTGTTTAGCAAACCTATGGCTTTCTAAATTCTGTTATACATGATAGATTTTAAAATACTATATTCCAGAAAGTAACTAACCCCCACCCAACATTTTCTCCGATTTTGCAGTGTCTATTGTATGCCCCAACTGTATCATTTTGCCACAGATGGCAGCAGCTTGTTCATTTACCTTCCAATATTTTTGAGGAATTTTCCCTAAGGCCTTTTTCCATCCTGACAGTGTTTCGCTTTATGTAAAATGATGGCAATCACCTTGTATCAGTGTATTGGGAAATATCCAAACAGGCCCAAAGAGACAGACATAATTCCTTGGGTACAATGTTTGTTCTGATCTCTCTACAACCAGACACCCACATTGGTAAAATGGGCTGATGTCTTCAAGACTACCTGTGTGCCAGTGTATGGTGGGATGGAGCTAATCTCAACACCACAAATCTTCCTCCTGTGGTTAAGTTGCCTGTTGCTTAATTCAGCATTTGCTTCTTGGCTATAAACCTTGGATAGCAGAAAAATTTGTTCTTACAGCAATAATCTCAGTAACCGTTTCTGAGACGTGGATTTTGAGGACAGAAAGGGCTTTAATTTTGGTGTGCAGCACCAGGAGAACAGGAGCTTAAAAATCTCAGATCTCTCTCCATGAACTGTAGAGACTACAGTTTATAGTATTCAAACAAGGCAGTAGGCTCAGGGTAATTAGCAAGGTAGTTAACTCTGGGATGACACATGTAAAGTGAAAATGTAATGGTAATTGACTGCACTAACAATTTTGATTTGCTCACATTCCCACATTATCCAGAAGAGGACAGATTCAACTGGGAATCTGATGAAGCAGCTCTAGCTTAACATACCCATGATTCCTTGAATGCTCAAGAGAATTCTGCAGCTACAGTAGCCAAAAATTCCCCAGAAAGTACCAGTTTAAGCCAATTAAAAAAATCTGCTAAGAAACATCCTGCCTCTGTGGTATCCGAACTGCCTAGCTTTGTCCAAAGACACTCTAGCTGATGAATACCCTGCCTCCATAATATGTGAAATGGTCAGGTCTGTTCAAAGACATGACATGAAACCACCCCTAACAATGTCCTACCCTTACTCAAGGCAAACCAAGTCACTGATAGCCTGTACAAACCACTCTATGTACCCCAAACTCCTACCAGGTGCTTCTTTCTGCCTGTGCTGCACATGCATGTTGCTCTTGCTGAATGAAATCTCATTCTTTCTTTAGCTTCAAGTCTTCTGGTTACTTCTTTTTTTTAATTGCTATTATTCACATACCATACAATTTTTCAAAGACCAAAGTGTGCAATCAATTGCCCTGGGTACCATCATACAGCTGTGCATCCATTACTATTATTTTTTTTTAATTTTATTACATTTATGTTACCTCAGAAAAGAAATAAAGACAAGAAAAGGAAACTTAAATCCCCCCATACCCCTAACCATCCCGCTCCATTGTTGAGTCGTAGTATTCATAGAGTACATTTGTTACTGTTGATGAAAGGATGTTAAAGTGCTACTAGCTGTAGTATACAGTTTGCAATAAGTATATTTTTCCCATATGCCCCTCTATTATTAACTTCTAGTTATAGTGTCATACATTTGTTCTGGTCCATGGAAGAGATTTCTAATATTTGTACAGTCAGTCATGGACATTGCCCACCACAAGATTCACTGTTTTATATATTCCCATCTTTAATCTACAACTTTCCTTCTGGTGATGTAAATGACTCTGAGCTTCCCCTTTCCACCACATTCACACACCATTCAGTATTGTTATTCTCACAATGTGCTACTGTCATCTCTGTCCATTTCTAAGCATTGGAGTTTAATCTATTTGAACATTCTGCTCATAATAAGCAACCACTCCCCATACTTTAGCCTCATTCTATATCCTGGTAACTTACATTTTGTGTCTATGAGTTTACATACTATAATTAGTTCATATCAGTGAGAGCATACAATATTTGTCCTTATGTGTCTGACTTATTTTACTCAGTATAGTGCCCTCAAGGTTTCTTCATCAACCAATTTAAGACAGTTTTGTTCATACATACATTCTTTCCTAAATAAACAATTGATGTTTCCCTGTATAGTCAAATATTTATGTATTCACCACCATCACCACTATCCATATAAAGACATCTCCATTTCTTCCACAAAGCAAAAGGAAGAGTCAAAGAAGGTAGAAAGACAAAAGAAAAAGAGAAAGAAAGAGCAAAAAAAAAACATGACAGCTGGGAAGCAACAGAAGGAAAAACAGCATTAAACTAAAGTAGAATAAAGAGTCAGACTACATTACTTATGCCAACAGTCCCATACCCCTCCTTATGTCCTCCTCTTATAAGCATTAAGCTTTGGTATATTGTCTTTGTTATATTAAAGAAGCATAATACAAGGTTTGGTTAATTATAGTCTCTAGTTTGCATTGACTATTTTTTCCCCCAATACCTCCATATTTTTAACACCTTGCAAGGTTGACATTCGTTCTCCCCAATGGAAAAAAAAACAACACATTTTTTTGTTTTATAACAATTGTTGAGGACTCTAGGTTTCACTCAGTTACAGAGCCCCAGTCTTTATCTTTCCTCTTTCCTTCTGGTGTCCCACATGCTCCTAACCTTCCTCTTTCAGCCATACTCACAGACATCTTTGTTCAGTGTACTTACATTGCTGTTCTGCCATCACCCAAAATCAGGTTCCAAACCTCTCACTCCCGTCTTTTCTTATCTGTCTGTAGTGCTCCCTTTAGTATTTCTGGTAACAGAGGTATTTTGTTCACAAAGTCTGTCATTGTCTGTTTATCAGAGAATATTTTAAATTCTCCCTCATATTTGAAGGATAGTTTTGCTGGATATAGGATTCTTGGTTGGTGTTTTTTTCTCTTTCAGTATCTTAAATATATCACACCAATTCCTTCTTGCCTCCATGGTTTCTGCTGAGAAATCTGCACTTAGTTTCATCAAGCTTCCTTTGTATGTGATGGATCACTTTTGTCTTGCTGCTGTCAGGATTCTCTCTTTATCTTTGATGTTTGATAATCTGATTATTAAGTGTTTTGGTGTAGGCCTATGCAGATCTATTCTGTTTGGGGTATGCTGCACTTCTTGGATCTGTAATTGTATGTCTTTCATAAGAGATGTGAAACTTTCATTGATTACTTCCTTTAATATTGCTTCTGTCCCCTTTCCCTTCTCTTCTGCTTCTGGAATACCCATGACACATACATTCAAGCACTTCATGTTGTCATTCAATTTCCTGAGATGTTGCTCTTATTTTTCCATTATTTTCCTTATCTGTTCTTTTGTGTGTATGATTTCATGTGTCTTCTTCTCCAGTTCCTGAGTTTTTTGTTTTGCCTCTTGAGATCTGATGTTGTATGTCTCCATTGTGTCTTTCATCTCTTATGTTTTGCCTTTCATTTCCATAGATTATGCCAATTGTTTTCTTGAACTTTCAATTTCTACCTTATGTATGCCCAGTGTTTTCTTTATACATTTCATCTCTTTTGCCATATCTTCCCTAAAGTTTTTTAATTGATTTAGCATTAGTTGTTTCAATTCCTGTATCTCAATTGAAGTGTAAGTTTGTTCCTTTGACTGGGCCATATCATCATTTTTCCTTAGTGTAGGTTGTAGTTTTCTCTTGTCTAGGCATCTGGTTTCCTTGGTTACCCTAATCAGGTTTTCCCACACCAGAACTGGCTCAGGTCCAAGAAGGTGGAAATATTCAGCACTAGGCTTCCCTGAGGGTGTGTCTTAGAAGACTGACACACTCTGTGATGCCTCAAGTCATTGTACTTTTCCTAACCTGCCCAGCAAGTGGTGCCTCTCAGCCTGGTGTACCCAACTGGGGTAAGGAAGTGTGGTCCCTCTAACTCTCAGCTTAAATTGTTCCTGGTTTGATTGTTTTCCCCCAGACCCTGGGGTCTGGTTCTGAATGGAAGGGTGGGAATAGAGCTGGGCACCACATCATTCCTATTAGGGATGATACACTCCCCCATGAAGTTCCCATTTGCATTTAAATAGTTTTTTGTCTCTCTGACTCTGCTATCTCCAATCTCCACCCTTGTCTGGGTCAGAGCACTGCAAACTGAAAATGGCTGAGGCTTTCTCCACTGCAGATTACTGTGAACTGAAAATGGCTGTGGCTTTCTCCATTGCAGAACAATGCAAACTGAAAATGGCTGAGGCTTTCTACACTGAGCTGCTCAGGTTGAGAGAGAGAAAAATGGAAAGAAAGCCCCCTTTCAGGGTCAGTACACAACCCCCAGTTTCTCCCATTGGCCAGAGATAACACCTGGTCCTCTGGGCTTCCCCTCGTGGGAAAGAGAAGTCCCCTGGCTCTTCAAGGTCATGCATCACTGAAAACCTCTGTCTGTTTCTTGGGGATTTGTAGTTTGCATTGAGCAGTCCATATTTGCCAATTTAAACCCCAGTTGAAGCTAGACTGAGTATATATGCTTGTTCAGAAAGTGCTGCTCTCTATCACAGTAAGTCTTTATACTTTGGGCTGCCATGGGGGAGGATACTCCCAGCTCAGGTCTGCAGTTTCTACTCACAGATTCCATGCTGCCATCTCAGGCATTCCTCCCAATTCAGGTTGGTGCACAATGTGTGGAGAGTCACAGTTGTCCCCCAGCAGTTACTCCAGATTGCTTACTAGCTATTCCTGGTTGTTTATTAGTTAATCTGGGGGGGACTAACTAACTTCCACTCCTCTCTATGCCACCATTTTCTTCTATCCAGTCTATTTCTTTCATTACCAGTCACTTTAATAATTGTTAGGTGTTACATGCAGGTGTATCAGACTTTGCATTTGTAAGTTAAGATAAGAAGGTCATGTTGTGGTCCAGTTATAAATTGTGATGGAAAATCTTGGCAGCATGAATTACAATGTAAGATGTCACTGGCCAAATATTTAGGTGTCTGGGTTACAAATATATGGTATTTTAAAGATTAATGGACACTAAAACAAGATAAGCATTCATTGAGTGTGCTGGCAGAGCCAGTTACAAGTTTTTGAAAAGTGTTGCATTTTTCAAGAAACTTACTTTGACAGATAACCTCTATATAACTACTTTATAAGACATTATTATTGGATTCATCTGCATTGCTATCCAGTATCTTACATCTTACATAGTGTTCCAATTTTCTAAAACTGCCAGAATGCAAAATATCAGAAATGGATTGGCTTTTACAATGGGAGTTTATTAGTTCACAAATTTACAGTTCCAAATCTATGAAAATGTCCAAATTAAGGTATCAAATGTTATATTGTGGAAATATCTAGTATTTCTCCCCATCAATTTTAAAAATTATATAAAAAAGATCTATTTATGGTTAAAAATGAAATGGAAAGGTGTTCATTATCATTAGTCACCAGTTAAATGAACAATAAAATAATAATGATATATCAGCTTATGCAAATACCAATGGTTAAAAAGGTTTTTTTCTATGTGTAATATAAGCAAGGATGAGGAACAAACATAATAGAAATACACAATTTTTGGGAATGTAAAATGCCTCAATAATTTTGGAGAGATCATTTATGTTTTATAAAATTAGATATACATTTACTTTTTGACCCAGTAATTCCAGTAAGATATTTTTCAAGGGAAATTTTTTGATATGCCCACAAATATACAAGAATATTCATACTATATATTTCCACAATAGGGCAAAACTCAAATATTCATCAATTGGAGAATGATTAAAGAATTATGGAATATTTATACAATAGAATAACACCTAACAATAAAACACAACATGGATTAATCTTAAAAACAATATGTTGAGTGAATGAAGCCACACTGAGAAAATTTATTGCATGATCCCACTTACATGAATTTCAAAAATAGAAAAGAAGTTTCATGATAGAATTTAGAACAGCAGTTATCTGAAGGTAGAGGGTGGTGTTGTTTGGAACTAAGGTATGAGGAAATATCCTTGGCAATGAAAATAGCATAGAATAAAGAAGACATAAGGCTTCAGGTGCTATGTTTTTATTTGTTTGTTTCAAATATGTTCTACCTCTTGATTTAGGTTTTGGGTACAAATAAAATACATTTGAAAACTCAGTTATTTGCACATTTATGTTTGTGTTTCAAAATATAAATATTCCTCAATTTTTCTATATATGGACTTCAATGAGGAAGAGGACATGGATAAATTGGTATGAGAGAGAGGGTACTATCTTTCAAGGAAGTTTGGCTCTCTATGAAGTTCTGCTGAACATTATCCAACAGTGGTGTGATCTCAGTTCAAGAAACAATACAGTTGAAACAGTCATTTTGATAATATATTGAATTATGATAATTGTTACAGGTTTACAGTATGAAAGAACAAGGCATGCCTATCATTTATTTAATGATGTAGACTAGGAAAGATCTCAATCTAATTTCAAATCCTGTAGTTATCAATAGTGAAATCAGGTAAATTGCAGTTTATCTGAGGATATTGTACTTTGAACATGAAAAAAAATAGGCTTTCACATGTAGTAAGTTTTTACATGGCATAATTATAACAGTACATAAGACATATTTATTTTGAATAATAAATTCAAACCAAAAAAAACCTATGCCTTGATTATATCATTTACAATTTCATCATGACTTTGCAACTGTTGCAGTTTCACTGAGATTGAGTTGTTTAATTTTTTTATCCTTATGAATATGATTGTTGACTCTGTGTAAGTAAATTCATACTTTTACATGGAACTGTAGAAATCTTTTATGTGATTTGCTTTTTCCCCCTTTGAATTGCCCCTTATCTCTTCTCACTGGAGAATATGAAGTGTGTTGTAGATTATTAGCAGGTACCACAGGGCAATATTTTTAGTCTGTCGGATGACTTGGGCATTGTGATGGTTAGGTTCATGTGTCAACTTGGCCAGGTGATAATACCTGGATGTCTGATCAAGCAAGCACTAGCCTAACCATTAGTGCAATGACATTTGTGGCTAGTTAATAAGGCAGAATGCTGGTTTATTAAATCATCAGCAAACTGGCTGCAGCTGGATCTGATTACACCAATGAAGGGCATGTCTCACAATGAGAAAACGCAATTAGCTGGATTCAATTCAATCAGTTGAAGACTTTTAAGTAAGACAGGTAGAGGACTTTCACTTTTTCTGCTAACAAGAAAAGCATTTCTTGAGTTCATTGAAGTTGTCAGTTCACTGCCTGAGGTGTTCATCAAACATCTTCATTGAAGTTGCCAGTTTGCTGCCTGCCATATGGAATTTGGACTTGTGCATAGCCACAGTTATGTGAGACACTTTTACAAAATCCTATATTTATAGATATCTCCTGTTGAATCCTTTCCCTAGAGAACCCCAACTAATGCAGGCATAATCATTGAATTGTACACTTTTTCCTAAGGTAGCATTTCAAAGGAGAAAGGAAATCATAAATTCTTCCTACCAAAGAAAAATAAGAATAATTTTACAGAAGAAATCTGACTCCCTTAAAGGTGAGTGGATGCAAACTGTCTTTCATTGTGATTATCAATAATAATTGATAATAATAAATAATAATAATAAAATAATGAACCAAGTCTCCTGTGTTCTGACTGTGGACTCTCTTAATGGTCACTGACAACAGATTACTTCAACTGCACTAAAACATGCATTCGCTCATTTGTTAACTGCAGTCTCATGAAGGAGTGTGGTGATTTTTGGCATTCAGTCATATGAATTGAGCATTGAGCACGTGCAACAGACCTATCTGTGAGCTGATTGTGACATTTGGATACTGCAAGTCAAGAGGAAGATAAAAATGTCTGAAAACTTAATCACTGATCACATCAAATAGAATTTATTAGGGTTAGGGTTGTCAGACAACATATATCATAGCTCAGTTACATTTGAATTTCAGCTGAACAATTTCAACTTTTGTCATATGTACATCTTATGCAATAGTTGATTCATAACAAATACTCTTTCAGTACATGTATGTCCAATAGGATATTTGCTAAAAACCTGCATTTTTAGTATAAGTTCATAACATGCAATATTTGATAAATTGGGGGGAAATTTTCATATAAGTATTTCACTTGCAGGTGTTTGCTTTTGATTGTTTGCTTGCTTGTTTGTTTTCTTCTTACTAGATTGCTTACTAGTGGTTCTGTATTTTCATAATGGGCATTATAAATTGACTGATGAACTAACAAATAAATAGAGCGCTTTTTATGAGTTATGGAGTTACAGAGACCCCTCTGAACCCAAAATGATTTCTGATGACCATGTCTAAGGATTGAAAAATCAGTAATTTCATTGCACACTTTTGTATCATGTCTACACTAATGGTTAATACTAAATGTAGTTATTTAAATGCTCAGTAGAGATCAGAGGTACTCTTTTCCACTCAGGAAAAAATAGGCAGAGCAAAGATCCAGATATCTTCAGAGGAAGGTAATATCTGACAATGAGAATGGAAATAGGCTCAATAACACTAGGATACTTCTTAGCATAACACTGAAGAGGTCAGAGTGGTAAGATTCCTACTGAGAGTCTGAATGCCTTTATTCAACCTAGTGAATCCAGAACAAGTTCCAGATAGAATTTTCAAATGGAGAAGGACTTATAGTTCACATATTGTGGGCAGAGAGTGACTCTTGGAAGACAGAGTGGAGAATCAGTGGAAAAGCAGAAGACAACCTCAGGAGGAAGGCACAACAATCACCACTATGCCTCTGCCCAGCTCCCTGCCATCATCTCCCCCATAAGGCTGGCAAAATCCAGGCCAAAAATTAGCAGATTCCTAGAATTTCTGCCATTCTCTTGAAAGTTCTAACTAGCCACAAGACCAAAAATCATCCTTACCAGAAAACTGCCACAAGACAGCTCCAGGCAGCAGATGCTTGGAACTGACTGCTAGAACCTTGGAGGGAACAGGGTTGGGAGGAGTTGAAGCCCTTGATGTCTTACTTGACAGTTGTGCAATGCTGAACCTTTGTGATGCATTACATTATAAAAAGTGTAAATGCATTTTATGTGACTTGACTCTTTGAGCTTAATTGTCTCTTCCAGCTGAAAATCATGTTTGAATAGTTCTAGGTATTCATGGAGCAGAAGCTGAATGTCAAAGGAAATCCAAATGGTTAAAGATAAAGTAACCTTCATTACCTTTGCCAGAATAGTTGTAGTTTGATTTACTGACTTTCCTTGCCAAATTGTGTGAAAGGAAGTGGATGGGAGTTATCACTGATACTTAAACATCAGAGCATTATGCTCTATAAATTCTCCATTGTTCAGTACTGGAAATCAATTTCAGGTATGAATTATATTATGCATTAAGTTCACAAATAAATGTTTTTAAGGTGTTATAGACCTTATCATCTCCACCAGGTTATAGTAGATAAAATAAGGCATACAAAATTATCAAAATCCATGAATACTGATATAAACCATAGATTTTTAGCAGGTATGGATCCATATTTTGTCAGTCTTGATGGTTATATAAATTGTGGATTTTCACATTTAAAAAAGAACATTAGAAATATAAATTGAGGTATAAATGTAAATACCTATTTACAATGGAAAAGAAAGAGCAAATTTTGACTATAAATAATTTTCTCAAGATCATGTAATCCATAAAATTCATCAGTAATATATTTTCATTAATTCATTGCAGACAAAGTATACTTGTTGGGAGGAGTGTTGCTAGAAGCCATTTGGCATCAGAAGAGAAAGCATTATTTAATAATACATGCCATTGATTTTGAAGCCTTTAGTATGCCCAGTACACCTCAAATAAAGTGATAATAACTCACTTCCCTCTTATCTGGCTTTTGGAACTCCCAGTAGATACCTGAATGTAACCTGATGTTTGGTGGAGTGCAATAGAGTGGAAGATGGGATGGAAAGAAAAAGTGACCTTAATATATCATGAAAGATGTTCCTGAAGAACTTAATTTTACAATGCATTTACAATTATATCACTATGTGAGTGCTTTGCTGGGCCATCCCAGGGTCTTAGAAGAGGCTTATGCAAATAAGATGCTAAACCTAAGTTACATTAATTTCATGTTAGTTCTCTCTCTCCCTTTAAAAATATCAGAATTCCACAAGAAGTCATAACTAAAAATTAAAATGTATAAAGAAATAAATGGATGCCATCATGTAGATAAAATAGAGTTTAATATTTCTATATTGAGAGCTATATGGTTTTATTCCAATAGGGATGCTACAAATATTGCTGAGTCTATTTATACTCAATCTGTTATATCAGTGCATAATGGTTTTCATACAGATAGCCAAGCTTTAGGAAGTAAAAGATTCCACCATCATTTTAACTTGAAAATCAGATGTGGGGATTATTTTTCTATCATATACTAGGAAGAAATATTCTTCATTATTTCTACAAACATTATGTTTAGAAAATATTACATGAAAACTAATAATGATGCTTCTATTTCTCTTAAGAAAAGAAAACTGGATAAAATGGGACAACAGAATCTGACAGTGCCGCCTGAATTTATTCCACTGGGAGTCACAAGGCACCCTGAGCTACAGGGTCCCCTTTTTGGGGTTTTTCTCCTCATCTACATGGTCACAGTGGTGGGAAACCTGGGCATGATCTTCTTGACCAAGTTAGACTCCTGCCTCTACAACCTAATGTGTGTCTTTATCAGACACTTGGTTTAAAATGATCTTGGCAATTCTATTGTTATACATTCCAGGATTCTGGTAAATTTTGTTGTGGAGAAAAATACCATCTCCTATTATTTCTGTGCCAATGCAGATGGCTTTCTTCTTCATGTTCATTATCAGTGAATTTTTCATGTTGGCAGCTATGACCTATGACAACAATGTGGACATCTGTAACCCTCTGCTCTACAGTGCTGTCATGACCCAGAGACTGCCATGTGCTTCTGGGTATCCCTTACCTTTACAGCACCTTTAAGTCTCTGATGGTCACCATTAGGATTTTTACTTTGACCTTTCATGGTTCTAATGTCACCAGACATCTTTAATGTGATAATGTCTGTTTGGTACACATGCTGTGCTCAGATTAGAACTAGAATTATTGATCATAGTATTTTCAGCATTTAATTTGATTACCTTCCTCCTAGTTATCCTAATGTCCTATGTGCTGATCCTGATAGCCATATTCAAATGCATTCTCCTGAAGGAAGTAAAAAAGCTTTCATGACAAGTGCTTCTCATCTGATGGTGGTGGTTATGCTCCATGGAACTCTATTTATGTATGTGTAGCCCATATCTACTTATTCTTTTTGTACCAAAAATATGACCTCTGTATTTTATATTTTAATTATCCCTATGCTTAACCACCTGATTCATAGCTTAAGAAACAAAGAGGTAAAGAATGCCTTCTCTAGGGTCTTTAAAAATACATGCAAACTTTGTATTTATTATTAAATATAGAGTCTAGTTCTAATAAATTATAACAAAGGCAAATGTCACTTGATAATATTTCTAACAGGTAAAATTACATTCTCTTTGGCTCTTGAACAAAGATAACATATAAAGAACAGAAAAATAGATTTTCTCATTATATTCATCCAAATTACTTCCAATATATTAGACTCAGTTTAAATGTTACTTCCTCCACAACATTCCTCATTGTGATTGATGCCTCCTTATGTGTTTTCATAGACAGCCATCCTTCCACTGATGGAAACACTTAGTAAACTACATCGGTATACTATATATTTGCTCTTTCTCTTTCTGTTTTTCTTTTAAGGACATGAATTTTCTTAACCTTATTTTCATCATGTTTTCTGAGTCTAAAACAGGCATGCAAGTGAAGATCAAGACAAGGAGTTAACTATGTGCCCTGTTGACACCATGAAGCATTTATTTTTCCTTCTATTATCAGTAATTTCTACTCTGAGAATTTTAACTTTTTCTATGCTTTACTCAAACATGTTTGAAAGAGACATACTAATTTTGATCTGTGAGCACTTAAATGGATTTCTTTCCTCCTATGATACCCAGTGCCCTAAATGATCATTCTCATTGTCCATTTTTCAAATGCACAGAAAATAGCTAGGAAAGAAAGGAATGATAATGAAAAGTGAATTAAAATATAGTGGAGAAAGGAAGGAAGGAAACAAAGGACAGATGTTTAGGATGCTTGATTGGAGGACTGAAGGACTGAAGGATTTATTAAATGTGATATTTAATAAATATTTCCCCAATAAAAGTTTCTCTTATGTCACCATCCTGTATATATAGCAGTATTTCAACAACTGTTTTCTAATCAGGGATATCTAATGTCAAAGAAAAAAACCCCTACACAGGGAGATACAGCACAAAGCTCTATCTCCTATTATATTAAATGTATACAACTCCATAATACACCTATGCTTATTTTGATATGTTAAAATATAATAAAAGTAAATGTTTCATATAGAAAGTCCAAATTTCTTATCACTGAGAAACTGAAGTTCCTGGAAAATGTACCATGTTTGCATACACGGAGACTTTGGGTACACTGTGTCACTTTGACCAGAATTTGTGAGTAGCCCAGAAGGGAATAAACCTGTATCCTGTGAACTTAGTCCAAAGCTTCTGCTTTCTGATTTTGAGGCTATTTCATAATATGTTTGTTTTTACAATATTAATATTTTAAAGGACTTACTATCAAGGCAAATTGGCATTGTAGAAAGATGGATCAACCTAGAGACAATATGTACCTCTTAGCATACTTTCAGAGTACAGGATATAGTCCCTGTTTAGGAACAGATTTACTGATTGGTTCAAGAGGTTCGTGAAACATTGTTTCCAGAACGTGTGGAAACATTTAAAAAAACGAGTAAGGAGTTTTGTAATGCATCCAATAAAAAGAAAAGGATAGATACTGGGTAAAGGGTACATGGAAGCTCTCTGTACTATTTTCAAAATTTTCTGTAAATCTAAATCTATTCTAAAAAAAAAATTACTTTAAAAAAATTCCATCCTTAGCAATTGAGGAACCAAGGGCCAATACTTGCCTGTAACTTTCCATTAAGATAACCTGAATGATACCAGGTCTTAAACTTATTTTGAGCACTTCTCAAACTTGAAATATGCTCCTTTTTTAAGTTATTGCAGTTTTCAGGTTTGTCAAAGAAAAGCACAAGCAGTAGTTAAAGTGGCAGTACAGATTTTATTCGAACTGCCATGGCAGGGGATATGAGAAGCCAGCAGCAGGGGTCTCATGCCCCTTTAGCACAGAGGTAATTAGATTTTTTTTTAAAGCGCACACAAGGGAAGGAAAATGGGAACTGTAAAGTTACTGAAGGTCCGGGGGCGGTCTGGAAGAGAAAAGGGGAACTGAAAGTTTGCTGCCAAAGGTCTGGAAAAGGCCAGGGGCTCTGGCAACGGGCTTAGAGAAGGGGGTCAGGCAGTTGGGCAGTCTTTCTGAGAATACAAAATTCTGTGGTTTAGACAAAAGGAGGGTTGCCTCATCTTATGTAAGAGTTCAGGATAGGGTCAAGGGTCCACCCAGGGACACAGCCTACTATTAGGGAAGTCCACACTCAAGTTTGGACAAATCTCTAGTTCAATGTTTGGGCAAACAGCCAGACGAAGCAGAGTGTCTCACAAGGAGTCACAGGTTCCAGTGGGTTTTTATTTTTTCCTGTCTTACCCTGCTGGGATAGTGGGAAATGCGGTATAAATATTCCCAAAGGCCTGGGATAACAGCCCAACAAACGGGCTACAATAAAGGGAAGAAACTGGAGAAGATGGGAAAACCCTCACAGAATTCACCTCTGGGTCTGTCATAATCAGCACAAGTATGTTAATAGCTCAGCCACTTCACGGCAAATAAGTAAGACTGGAATTAAGCTCCGTCTAACAACAGATCCTAATTTAGACACTTTCCCACTAAAACAAAAGAACAACAGTAACTCCTCAGAAAATGACTACATCTGGGGCCAAACTGTACCGTACCCCTATCCGATAAAGGCACGTTATTTGAGGAGGGTCCTTGCCCTTTCCTCTCCTTCAGGATCTCGCCCTCGCTCTGCAAGGCGGGGTGCAGATACATAACTTTCCTTCCCGAAAACAGGAACAGAGTCTGCGTGTCCCGCACCGAGGTGCATAGTGCGGCGCCACAATTTTATCTCTGCGCCCAGGGCGCACAGAGCGGGAGCAAGGAGCATGCGCGAGTATCGCAAGGAGAGGAACGACTGCGCATGCGGGGAAGGGGTCGCGGGGAAGGGGATCGGGGGAAGGCGGGGTACACTGCGCACGCGCCGCTTCTCCTGGGAGGCGCCTTTCTTTCCTGAGGGTAGGTGAGAGGTTTCCGGTCCTCTCGCTTCGCCCCGCCCCTGCACGGCTCATCCTAAGGGCGTTGCTATGGGGACACAACGGCCACCGCCGACCTGTGGCGGCGCCGCCCGCGAGGTCATCTCTGAGAACCTACGGGCGGCTATGGTGGGAGACCATGGAGCTTTCAAAAAGCGTGGTGGATGGGACCCAGAGGCATTTGGGGCTGGACCGTTGCCGGCATTTCTTCTGGCTGGGTGTCGTCTTCGACACGGTGGGCGTGGCGGTGCTGTTCACCGGGGTCTTCGCTGACCTGCTCTTTTATGACCTGCTGCTCTTCCTGGGGTCCATCATCATCTTCCTCAGCCTCCTGTGGTGGGTCTTCTGGTACACGGGCAACATGGAAATGCCCCCTGAAGAGCACTTGGTCTTCGGCAGGCCTTTCCACATGCACTCCTCCACTGTGGTGGAAGCTCTCCGCCAGAGAGTAAGCCACCGCTTCTCGCTCACTCTCGGTAACGTTTCCAACACGCTTTTGCAGATCAGGAAGCTGCGCCGTCGTAGGGTCGTTCCCACGTCTCTTTCTCTGAGTATGACTATCTCGGGCCAGCTAGAAAAGCAGCCAGAAAAGGAGCACGAGGACACAAACACAACGGAATGCGTTAAGGAGAACAGCGACGCTCAAGACTTTTGTAGAGAGAATCTGGGCTCCAAACCTGAAGATGTGGGAAATTCAGAGGCGGTTTACTCCCCCGGCTCGGATGCTAATCTGCCCCGGTTTCTTACGGAAACACTTTAAAGACTGGTGATACCTGTGTTCGCCGAAAGCCCTCTGGACCAGCCTCCAAGGACCTTGGCCTCTCCAAACGAGTTTATTGCTCCAGCCATCCTTGGGTCTAAGAGCCAGCCTGCTATCTCCTCGACTTTGACAACTCAGCCTCTAGTCCCCCATGCCTTCAAGAGCCAGCCTGCTATCCTCATGGCCTCACAGTGCCAACTCCAGTACCCTGCGCTCTATGAGAGCCAACCCCAGGTGCTTGTGGCCTCACAGAGCCAGTTCCAGGATCTTGCTCAGGCTTTTACTCAGACTGTCGAGACTTCTCAAACCCAGGCTCTGGACACCCAGGTCTCTCTGACGCAGCTTCAGTCCGATCCCTCGTTTCTGACAGTATTTATGAACCCTCAGGTCTCTCTGGCTGTCCAGGACTCTCAGACCTTGTCTCTAATCCAACAAACCTCCGAGACTAGGTCGTTAGTCCAAGAGATTTCTCCAAGTCTGTCTTTGAATGCCCAGGAATTTCATAATAAGCAAATTGCTCAAGCTTCCGAAACTTTGTCCCTGTCCCCCCAAGAACTGCCTAATATCCCATCATCTCCCTCTAAGACAGTGGCTCCGGTGACCCAGGCCCAGCAGTCAGTTCCTACTGAGAGTGCACCAGCTTCTGCTGCTGGGAAGAAAAATAGCTCACTGTAGCACAGATCGTACCACAGCTATTGGAGCTGAAGCTCAGTCCTCTGCCAAATAAGTGCCTTTGGAGGAATATTAAAGTACATTATTCCTTAATTATTTCAGGGTCTGTGTTCTGGTGGTTTCCTCAACCCTTTCACGTCAGAAAAATAAAGCTAGTGGAAATGAAATGGCCTTTTCCTTCAGGGATTAGATATTCTGAACTTTGGTGTTTCTTTTAAAACATATGCTCTTAGCGGATGTGAGCTATTAAGGTTTTACCTACTGTAGCAGATAATTAAATCAGTTCTTTTATTTTGGCTTAGTAAGAAGATCATGGTAATTACATTCCTTTGGGAGTATTGAGGTCTGGGGGTGGGAGGAGATTTTGGCTCATCATCAAGCAGATGATGATTTTAGATGGTACAGGGACACAGTATTAAATAACATTGAGTCATAAAGTGGGAAGTTATTCCCTTTTCAATTCTTTTTCAATCCTTTTGATTATATCAAGGAGAATGTCCTTGGTTTAGTGTTAGTAATCTTTAACACCTCTCCAATGCTTCCTCTCTAATGCTTCAGTAGGCAACAACTACATCCAACTAGGATTTAGTAACATTTGTTTTCAGAAAAATATTTTAGTGGACTTCTATTTAGGCCAATTATACAGGTTTTCAGCATACAATAATGGGTTTGTTTTGAAATACACGTATTTAAGTAAAAACATTCATTGTACATGAGTCAATTTAAAGAGAAATATTAATTTTACAGCTGATACTTGAATGATTCTGAAGTGTGGGAAACATTGACGATTTGTTCTAAACTACCTGAACCTTCTACTGAATCACAAGACCCTCTGTTTTAACCTGTTTAATGAATTTATGGGAAAGCTATTGAAAACAAATTCCACTTAACTCCCCACCCCTTCTGAGTTAGAAAGATAGAAAGATCATGTAGAGATCAGAATTGATGACCCTGCTTCTTCCCGAGTTAAGTAATACTGTTATTAACGATATAAATCACTGAGTATCAATTTCCTAGTCTTTCTTGCCAATCCTATTCCAAAAGTTACCTCTCTGGGGGAGGGGAATAGGGTATGGGGTGAAACCATGCTTTGAGATAATGTGATGCCCCTTGTCATTTAAAGTCTACCAACATATTATCCAAGAAGATGTTTATCTTTATTTCAAATTGGTTTGTTTCATTTCCAGCAAGGGATACAGCTATTAGGTGGAAGTCAAAGTCTCAACTTCCTTACAATTTTCTCCAGTTCTCTTTTAAGAGAATTTATATACATCCTCTCTCTCTAGATATTTACACACATATTTTAGATATAATCTACAGGGGTAAAACATTTTGGCTATTTTGTTTTTGTGCAATTGTTGATGGGTATTTTGTAGATACTTCCTGGAATATGCAATTAATCCTGAAGGCAGTGGGAAATGTTTGAAGGCTTTTTTTTTTTCTTTTGCACCAAGGATTTATTTATGTGTTTGAAAAATCCTACATGGAAACCCAATAAAAAGTGGATAAAAGCACAGTTGCTGTCAGGCATCCAGGCTCCTCACTGGCTTCTCTCTCTCACCCCTCAAGGTGACTCCTAAAGCCCTTATTGGAATCCTGGGGCTCAGAGCTGCTCAGAGTGAAAACCATTGCCCTAAAAAACTCTTTGAAGCTTTAAAGAAGGGTGGAATTGCATTTAGTTTCCAATTCTACTTATGGGCACTGCTGTAAAGTAATAGCAATAGGCCAAAAATTAAGATTAATTAGTAAAGTCTCTCCTATTTAGTTCTAAACTGAAAACATACCCCATTTGCCTGGTTTAGGCCTTCTAGAATGGGCTTCCAGTCCAATTGTGCTCCCAGTGCTTACAGTGTCTGCCTTTCTGGCCAGTGGCCTGCCAATGGCCCACGCCATTCACCATCTACAAGTTGGGGAATTCACTGTTTGCAAAGGATGGGTACCAACCAATGGAATATGAATTCAGGAGTCAGAGACTCAGCAAGTCACCCCTGATCTTGTCTCACCAAGTTGAGACAGCTGGGTTCTCTGGAAGGAGAGAATGGAGTGCCTGGATCTGGTTGGAAACTAAATGCAATTATACCCTGCTAGCAGTATGTGGGCTAGCAGTATGAGCCTCAAAAACCCTGCAGCGGCATCTGTCTCCACCCCACTACTCCCAGTACCATCCAAAAAGCTGGTGGTGGTGGGAGCTGCTACTGGCAGTAGCCAGAGATGTTGCTAAACATCCTACAATGCACAGGACAGCCCCCCATAACAAAGAAGTATCCAGCCCAAAATATCTGTGATGCCAAGGTCGAGAAACCCTGATCTAGAATAATTTTTAAAATTGCTCTATAATTCATGAAGAACTTAAAGAAAAAGTCTTATTTTGATCCTCAGGGGACTCATTTTTCCTTGTATAATAATGGTTATCTTCTCCACTGTACTATGAGGATATCAGTCATCATGTATACCATTTTGTTTCATCTTTGAATCAAAACACACATATGGCATTTATTCATAATAGCTAACATTTATTGAGTGTAATACACCACACACTGTGCTAAGTGATTAAGAGGCATTATCTCGCTCCTTACAACAATGAGGGGTGGGCACTATTATTATCTGGTTACACTTCTAGGATAGTAAATTTGATATTGAGTGGTTAAGTAATTTTCTCAGAGTCACACCGTGTTAATGGAGGAACTGGGATTGGTGTAAAAATAATACATTATAAGTTGTTTTTTGTAAGACTGTTTATTGTAACTTGAGCTATACCATGACAGATCAATCTGTGGGTTACTTGTCTATTTAAAGCTTTACTCTCAAAGAGAATAAGAACCAGCAACTCTTCAATTTTCTTGTTCCATTCTAGATTATTATATTGTAAATGTCATCTTAAGCAAAAACTGCTTTTTTTCTTTCCAGAATGCACCAATGTTTCTGCAGATCCAAGTGCCACCTTTATAAAAGCACAAAAACTTAATCTCATTTTGGAAACCTCTATCTGGAGTTCTGATCTCCCTTCAGACCAGCATGCTTACTAGACGGCCTCTGCCAAGTGGACATGTTTCAGTATTGGGGACAGTTTTTCCAGCTTCAGACAATAAAGTTATTTATTGCCATAATTTTAAGCCATAGTAATCTATAATGTTCCAAAGAAACTTTGTTTTAAAATAAGTTGATTCTGAAATAAACTTATCTCATGAAAGCATTCCAGCATTCCAAATGGAAAATAAGGTCTCACACACTGTGGGTGAAGATATATGTAAGTAAAATTCCATCGGAAATGGGGAAATGCAACTCCTTGTATTTAAGGATGGCTTGTGAACTCATTATGAAATAGCTATCAGAAAGAGTTGAAATAATCAGTGCATTAAAACATGCCACAATTTATATTTATATGCTCATTTGACTTATGTAACATTTGAGTTTCTTTTTATCACAAGGATTTAAAATCTGATTTGAGTACATATTTTAATGATAAATAAAATTATTTGGGACTCCATCCTCTTATGTTTTTTCTTAATATCAGTGAATTGTTTATGTAAGAATGTTCTAATATTTGTATGGTCTCCTTTTTGAATTTTCAATTATAGGCGAAAGTAGGTTTTACATGGTATAATGCTCTGCGTGGAAACTTCCAAAAATTTTAGCTGTTTTTTATATTTTTTTCTTCTTGTTCCATCATATGCTTCATATTATTACTATAATTAAAAAAAAAAAAACTCAAGCTGGAAGATGTTATATATTGCAAATGCTTGGAAAAAAAGAATAGTTGGATTGAATGAGCAATTTAAAAAACATGTGACATTTATAAATTTCTTTATAAGTAATAAATATATGCAAAAGTTCAGCTTCTACATAGACAATGCGTCAGTTAAGCATGGTTGTTTTAATAATTCAAGAACTACATTTAGGAACTTAGGGAAATATCAACTTTAAGGTATTACAGGACAAAGTACTAGTTAGATGCAGAGGACATTGTAGAAGGGCATTATGTGTATGTTTGCAGAAAAACCTATTATCTTACAACACCTGATCAATACTAATATGTTTGGATTTTATCTTGGGTAAATAGAGGTGGTTCTTAAGAACAGAGATTAGTTAACCTCGGGTGGTACATACAGTATGCCTAGAAGCAGAAGATGATGGCCTTGAAAGAAAAATAGAAACTACTCTCATCTTCTTAATTAATATAGAGGTTTATGTATTTCTAAAACACTAAACTTCCCTGGTTTGTTTTTGCAAGTTTTAGGAGAAATGTTTTTACAGAATGGACAAATTTTTTAAAATTTAGTTATTTGTCTAGGTGATATATTTACATATTACAAAATTTAAAAAAGCATAAAAAGGCTCATAGTGGTATCTCCCTAAAACTACCTCTGTTCTCCAGCACAATTCTCTTGACAGACATTAAATGTTATTAGTTTCTTGTAAATCCATATATACTTATATATTTCCACACACTCACACAAATAAAATGCATATTTATACACACACGTATATATTGTTAAAAAAAGTGTTTACATAGTTCAGTGTTGTTCTTTTACATACTGTTCAGCACTTTGCTTTTATCACTTAATGATATATCTAGGGGACATTACCATTTTGGAAGTTAAAGAGCTTTCTTACTCTTTTTTTATGAAAACACAGTATTCCATTGAGTTAATGTATCATAATTTAACCAGTTTCCAATCTAATAAATGTTTTTAATCAATTATAAATATGGACCTTGGTCAACTGCTAATGATTAACCATTGACTTTAAGAAATCCAGTGGCTGTTTAATCTAATCCTTCTCCCCAAAACAAACTAACAAATAAAAATCCTAAGTGACCTGCCTAAAATCACATAGCTAGCTAGTGGCAGAGGCTGGACTAAAATCTGACAGCCTTGACTTTGAGTCCTCTTTCCACCAAATCAGTGTAATTATCATTTCACTGTATTAAAAATAACCCCCCTTTTAAAAAAAATCATCTTAGATGTTTGAATTTGAGTTCAGAAAGGATATTGAAGCATTTTACTTTTTCCTTACCACAAAAACATTTTGATTTTTTTAAGAGGTAATACATGAACAAGGTATAAAAAAAGAAGAAAAACGTGAAATAGTACTAAAAGGGTGAAAAGTAAGTCTTCCTCCAACCCCTGATCCCCCCATTCCTTCTTAAGACCCTTCCCAGAGATTATCATTGTTACTAACCTGTTGTATCCACCCAGTCTATGCCTAATCCATCATAGATGTGTATGTATGTGTGTACGTTTTTCTTTTTTTAACATAAAAGGTAGAGTACTATACCTATTGTTCTGTGCCTTCCGTTTTAAAGTTTCTCTAAAGTTGTTAACATCTGATTAAAATCTGATTTTATAGACTTGTAAACTCTTTGAAAGCTGGAATCATCTCTCCCTTTTCCTCTTTTGTATTTCCCATAGGACATATAACATACACCTAAGTATTTTGGATTTAGTTTTATTCTAGTAATTACAGTCATACTTGATATTAGCCTGAATAAGAATCAACGTGTGTTCTAGTCAGTGCTATTCCAAGCATTTGAATTAATTTATCTGCCATAGTCAAAACTCAGTTGTGAAAAGGCTAGGGATAGTGACAGTACAAAATAAAGTAACAGAGCTCACATAGTATCATTTGTCTTTGTTCTCACCCAAGACTTTTATAACTGGAATTACTAAGAAGTGATTGAATTGATTTATTTTGTATTTTGCATATGCCAAGTGCAGGGGACACAAAGATGATTCTGTTTCTGTAGAAGTCATTTCCTTTCTCTCTGTTTTTACTACTGTGCAGAAAGAAGTTAGGGGGCTAAATAGCCCATAACTAGATAATCAAGCCCTGGACATTGGCTGCAGTTTGTTAATTAAAAAGATTAAAAAGCCCAGGAAACAAACTAAATTCTAAGTAAGAAGATGTAAAATATTACTACTGGGCAATTTATAAATTATTTTCTTCTTCTTTTACTATCTATCTCACAGGTCAATTTTCACTTGACTGCAACTACAACAAGTAACCTAGGATATTTCATATTTATAGGAAGATAAATGGGCAAATATTACTAACTGCCCTTTGCTAAGACCCTACCTACTCTGTCCTGCACACTGTGCCATGCTTTGCGGTCTGTGCTTTATATGCTCTAATTGAATCCTACAACAGCTCTAAAATAGCTTGAAAAAATAAATTATTACTCCCAATTTATAGATAAGGAAACTGAAGTTCTGAGAATATAAGGCAGTTACTCAGAGTTACAGAGTAAATGACAATGCTTGTAATAGAATCTTCCTTCGTGTGACTCCAGGTTCTGAAGGGTGAAATTTCTATCAGCAAAACCAATCAAACAACTCCAAATATAAAAACATTTTAAAATTAATCTCATTAAATGTAACTACCCTTCCCCTATTTTATGAGTTAATATACTTCATTGCACCAAATAAACATAGAAGACTACATGCTATTTAGTCAGCTGCACAAAAAAAAAAAAAAAAGAAAGAAAGAAAGAAAGAAAGAAAACTGCATTTTGGTAAGTGCTAAATGTCAGAAATCACATCAAATCAGAGTGTAATTATAGGCTCAGTGCGGCATGGCTAAGACTTCTTACAATCCACATACTACAGTCCACAAACCCAATGTCAACTCCCACCATCTTAAGAACTCCCAAAGATTGATTTTGCTGGATTAAAAAGGCACAGGGATATTATGATAAAGCGATGCAGTACTTTTGGAAAAGTGGAAACAGGCAGTAATCAGGGGCATAACTCATTATTTCTGTAGTAGTACGGCTTGATTAAATGAGAACAATTACTTTTCTGGTTCTTGTTTCTGAGTACGGCTGAAAGGGGTGAGCTGCCAGTGGAACAAAAGCTTCATAAATGTTGTGAGATAGGAAAAGGCATACTGCTTTAGAATCTATGCTCTTTCTACTGTGATATGCTGCCTCCTTAACATGCTTTTATGCCATACAGTATGTATTTCACATAGTATTTTAATCGATTAGAGAAATAGATCATAGAGCTAAGTACAGTTCTGAGGTCTTATGTCCTCTCTAATACAGAAGTGCTTTTTTACTTAAATAAATCATTTAGTATGGAAAAAAAAATTCCAGCACCATTATCGGATTATACCATGGTAAAATGTTCTTGTTAAATAATGTATTACTTTTTCTGAAACTTAACATCAACTAACCTTAGATTTTTGTGCCTTTGTTTCTTGCTTTGCAAAAGGACTTGTAAATAGCAATTTGAATATAAAGAAGGAAAAGGAGTAAATATTTGCATTACAGTGATTCCCAGACAATCTTCCATTCATTTCAGGATTCCTACTTTGACTGTTTTACCAGTATCTATACTTGAATCGATTTTCTTCATCTAAGCTACCACCGTCCTGCTCGAAATGAGGGTGGACTGTTGAACTAAGTCCTAAGAAAAAGCCCCTTTTCTTGACATGGGGCCTGTGCTGTTTTGAATGTATTATGTCCCCCGAAACGCCATTATCTTTGATGTAATTTTGTGTGGGCAGATGTATCAGTGTTGATTAGACTGTAATTCTTTGAGTGTTTCCACAGAGATGTGACCCACCCAACTGTGAGTGATGACTCTAATTGGATAGCTTCCATGGAAGTGTGGCTCTGCCCATTCAGCATGGGCCTTGATTAGTTCACTGGAGCCCTGCAAAAGCTCAGACAGAAGGAGCAAGATTGCTACAGCCAAGAGGGACACTCTGAAGAATGCCCAGGAGCTGAGAGAGGAGCTGCAGATGAGAAACAGTTTGAAGATAGCTGTTGAAAACAGACTTCTGCTCCAGAGAAGCTAAGAGAGGACAAATGCCCCAAGAGCAACTGAGGGTGACATTTTGAAGAGGAGTTGTGGCCTAGAGAGGAACATCCTGGGAGAAAGCCATTTTGAAACCAGAACTTAGAGCAGATGCCAGCCACATGCCTTCCCAGCTAACAGAGGTTTTCCAGACGCCATTGGCCATCCACCAGTGAAGGTACACAATTGTTGATGCATTACCTTGGACATTTTATGGCCTTAATACTGTAACTGTGTAACCAAATAACCCCCCTTTATAAAAGCCAGTCCATTTCTGGTGTTTTGCATTCTGGCAGCATTAGCAAACTAGAACAGGGCCTTTGCTCACACTTTTCTCTCTGCCTTCAAAACTCTCTCCCCTGCTTAGTTATTCTCAAATCTCAGCTCAGTTATTACTTTCTCAGATAAAGAGGCAAATTCTTCCCACTATAAAACCACATAACATCATGTAATCTCTTTCAAAGGGCTTAATGCATTTGTAAATTCACATTTCTTTGTGATTCCTTGGTCGATGTCTGTTTCTCTCACTAGATTGTAAGCTCCATGAGGCCAAGGGGTATTTCTTATTTGTTGACTGCATAACCTCAATGCCTAGCACAGGGTCTGGTTCTTGGGTGTTCAACAAATATTTGTGGAATGGATGAATATAGATGTTGGCTACTATTAGATTGAAAGCTTTTAGGCAAAGATAAAACTAAGGTAAGGTATCCCTCCCAACTGAAGTCCGATTAGAAAGACAGATAAAGCTAATTTCGATATTATGCCAATAAAACAATAGAACATACGTTATTGATTCACAGTTTCAGTCAAATACATTCGCCTTCTGAGGAATTTGGGGGGAAATTAAGGTATTCTTCTCTGTGTCATTCTTCTGGTAAAAATATGAAAATCATGTTCTAAATAGGAATTATGCAGCATGAGACACTTGTATATCATCACTTTTGTTCCAGCAGAATAAAATGGGAAGTAATTTACCAATGTTCCCCCAAGAATATTAGAGACAGGAATGAAAATTTTTTGAGTATATACAATACAATTTTGTTATATTATGCTTTACTTTTTTGTTCTCTAATTGTTTCAAATATGTCTTGTGTCTTCAATTGGACTAAAATTTTACTATTTGGAAATGTCTAGAGATATTTTTGCTGTTACAACAGTGGGATGGGATGGGGAGTGCTACTGTAGGGTTGCTGCTAAACATCCTGTAGTTCCTCTACCCCCACCCTCAAAAAAGAATTATCAGGCTCAAAATATCAATAGCACTGAGGTTGAGAAACTGAGCTTTATGCTTAGTTCTCTATAATGCCGGGCACAAGAAATGGCTTATACACACACACATCTATCAATTTATCTATCTGACTAAAAGATTTACAATTGAGATCTTGCATTTTTGTCAATAAATGGAGTTTTCATAAAAATAATTGACTCAAAATAACTGTTGACTCTTTTTGGAAAGGGGAACAGAACAAATAGGATATACACTATTGGTTTTGCTATTCAGAAATTGTTGCTCTGTATTCTCCCTACCACTCAGCCATTTGAAAAACATTTGTTGAGTGTTTATAGTGACCCTTTCATCCACAGCCAAGGTTCGTTGGAAGTCATTTGGTACAACATCACCTCCCCACTATAGCCAACATTGCCCAAGCTTGGTCAATGAGAAATTCTTTTCTGGTGCAGTAAGATATCCTTGTAATATGAGTGGCTACAAGAAGGAAAGAAGTTGGGATGCATGCAACTAGGTGAATGAACCTTGAGGACATTCTGTTGAGTGAAATAAGTCAGAAATGAAAGGAAAAAGTATTTTAATGCCTCACTAATATAAACTAACTATAATGAACAAATGCTGAGAATTGAATTTGAGGGCATTGTTTATCAGGGGACAGAAGGTGGGCAGAGATTGGACAATCAACATTGCAGAAGCATAGAATGTTCAGTTCAATAATGCTTATTGTAATGTTTCCAAGATTGTAAGCTCTTACAGCAGTCACATCTATTCCTGAGTTTTAACTGTTATTTTGCGGGATACTGATTACGTGCTTCAACCTGGCGGGCCTGGGCCGGGGGACCGGATCCACCCCTGGGGAGGGTAGTGGGTACGGGTGACAGCGCCCTCCACAGCCCCCCGGGCCTGAGAAGGTGAGGCCGGAGGCAGGCCCCAATTCCTCACCCAAAACCAACCGTTGGAGGAAGCTTGCCGGGTAAGACCACCTCCCTCGTCTAACCACTCAACCCCTCCGCTACAATGCAACGTCCCCTACTGCCAGTGCGCATGCACCAATCATTGTGCAACACCCAACAACCAAAGACAACCTCCGCGCCCTCTCAGAACCAATCCAAGCCTTTAACCTCTACAGCTACCCCGCCCTCTAGACCACCCGTTATAAGCTTGTACTCTCCCCTAATAAACTCTCTTGGTTTCTTCACCCTAAAAAGAAATGTGTCCCGCCTGTTCCTTTCTCGCCGCCCTCCATACTTTGCACGCCTCCGCCGGGGACCTGGCCAAGTCCCCCGCCTCGCCCTTGCCTCCGGGAAAGAGCCCCCGCCGCCGGTACCCCCCGAGCAATCCTGAGAGCCTAGGATTTAGCAACCGGCCACCACCCCCCCCCAGACGAATCAACGACGACCGCATTATTTAAGAGATGTTCATTTGATACACAATGTATATTCTCTGTAGCACATTATCTACCTTGACCTGTAAGTTCAGTTTATTTAAACAACATAATTACATGGAACCTAAAATAGGGAATGAGACCTTATTACTCTGTACAGATTAATTGTAATACCCTAATACATCCCAGAGTATTTTGGGTAGAAAATAAAAAAGTATTTGCAAAGTCCCCTTGAGAGACTGGGGAAAAATATGGAAATATTAAACTTCCCCACCTGGAGAATTCATATTCTCACAAGCATTAGGGACTCCCAATTTAATAAGTCAAGCCCTTGATCTTGGGCCTTGCCGTTATGAAACTTACTCCTGCAAAGGAGAAGCTAAGCTTATTTATAATTATGCCTAAGAGTCACTGCCAGAGAAACTCTTTTGTGGCTCAGATGTGGCCTCTCTCCAAGCCAACTCTGCAAATAAACTCACTACCCTCCCCCCTGCATGGGACATGACTCCCAAAAGTGTAAATCTCCCTGGTATTGTGAGACATGACTCTCAGGGATGAGCCTGGCCCTGGCACTGGGAGATTGACAATGCCTTCTTGACCAAAAAGGGGAAAAGAAATGGAACAAAATAAATTTTCAGTGGCTAAGAGATTTCAAATGGAGCCGAGAGGTCATTGTAGAGGTTATTTTTATGCATTATATAGCCCCCATTGTAAAAGCTGATCCATGTCTGATATTTTGCATTTTGGCAGCTTTGTAAACCAGAACAGGGAGGATAAGGGTTACAGGATATTTTGGGTATTCTTTTTTATTTGTATTTTTTTCTTTATTTTGGAGTAATGAAAATGTTCTAAAATTGATTGTGGTGATAGAATGCAGAACTATATGATGATACTATGAGCCATTGATTGTATACTTTGAATGGATTATATGGTGTATGAATATATCTCAATAAAATTTCATTTAAAAAAAATGAAAACAAGCAAAAAAGAAGCAATGGGGTCTATTGGTTACCTGCTCCATCAAATTACTCATTTGGATTTTGAGATGCTTCAAACATATGACTTTACCATGTACATCGAAATAGGTCTCTGCATTTCTGCTCATAATGGACACAATTCCTTTCTTTTCTTACCTCCTTTTAGTTCTAATTCTCCTGTTATACCCTCCGTCTCCTAACACTGCCACTGATCCAAATTCTTCCTGCCTTTTGAGGCCAAACTCTAGGTTTGCTTTTAGGGTGAAATGCCCTCTGCCTACTCTGCACCACCCGGAGAGCTCATTTCTTAGACATATATCCTTCAGCTCAGTTTATGTGTCAGTGCTTAGCATACAGAGGCTGAGGCTGGGAAGCTTTAGTTCCCCTTGCAGTTGAATATAATGATGGTGTGCTGGTTTGGATGTATTATGTCTCCCAAATCGCCATTATCTTTAATGCAGTCTTGTGTGGGCAGGAAGCGTATTGGTGTTGATTGGGTTGGAGACTTTTGATTGGATGTTTCCGTGGAAATGTGATCACTCAACTGTGGGGAGATCTTTCATTGGATAATTTCCATGCAGATGTGTCCCCACCCATTCAGCATGGGCCTTAATTAGTTTACTGGAGCACTATATAAGCTCAGACAGAAGGAGCGAACTACAGCCAAGAGGGACACTTTGAAGAATGCACAGGAGCTGAGAAGAGAGGAGCTGCAGATGAGAGACAGTTTGAAGATGGCTGTTGAAAATAGACTCTTGCTCCGGAGAAGCTAAGAGAGGACAAACGCTCCAAGAGCAACTGAGAGTGACATTTTGAAGAGGAGCTGTGGCTTAGAGAGGAACATCCTGGAAGAAAGCCATTTTGAAACCAGAACTTGGAGCAGACATCAGCCACATGTCTTCCTAGCTAACCGAGGTTTTCAAGACGCCATTGACCATCCTTCAGTGAAGGTACTCTATTGATGCATTACCTTGGACCCTTTATGGCCTTAAGACCGTAACTGTGTAACCAAAGAAACCCCCTTTATAAAAGCCAATCCATTTCTGGTGTTTTACAATCTGGCAGCATTGGCAAACTAGAACAGAGGGCCACATATAAAGAGCCCTATAAATATGCATTTTAATGTATTAGGACTGTGGTAGTTTGAAGCTGTTATGTACCCCAGAAAAGATGTTCTTTTAATCTATTCCTGTGAGTGTAGACCTATTGTTGATGGAACCTTTTTGATTAGTTTAGCTCAGTTGAGGAGTGCCCTAGGGTGGGTCTTAATCCTTTTCCTGGAGGCCTTTATAAGAGGAAAAAGACTCCAGAGCAGCAAAGAGAGCCAGAAACTAAAAGAAAGAACACAGAAGCAACCAAATCTGGGAGAGGAGAACAGCAGACATCATCATGTGCCTTGCTATCCGACAGAGGAGCCCAACCTTGCCCGTAGTCGGTCTTCAGAGTCCAAGTATCATCCCATCAATGCCTTGATTTGGACATTTTCATGGCTTCAGAATTAATTGTAAGCTAATAAATCCCCATTGTTAAGAGCCAAAAAAAAAGAGAAAAAAAAAGAAAAAAAAAGAAAAAGATGCCCTCGTATCCTTAGAACAAATCCTCTCTTTCTGTGTAAGCTAATTCAAGTTAGTTTCTGTTACTTGCAAGCCAAAAGGCTTTAATCAACAGCACCATTGCTCTAGGGATGATTGCAGAATTCATCTCTAGGGGAGGACTGCTCTTTTGAAAAAAACAGTTTAATGGGCTTTCTGGGTATATGAAAGTAAAACAAAAATTCACTCTGGAGTGAAGACGCTTAGAACAATTAGAAATAACTGTAAAGCATAGTGTTGTAAAAGGATGATTACACCATGGGTGAGGCTGCATCTTTGCAGGTAGTATGTTAACACTTCTTTTGGAGGAGTTTTTCAGTTTGTTAAGGTACTAAAATGCAATATACCAGAAATGGGTTGGCTTTTACAATGGGCATTTATTAGCATACAAATTTACAGTTCTAAGGCCATAAAAATGTCCAAATTAAGGCATCAATAGGACAATGCTTTCTTTGAACAAAGGCTGCTGGCATCCGGGGTTCCTCTGTGAGATAGCAAGGCATTTGGCTGGCATCTGCTGATCCTTCAGTCCCGGGTTTTATTGCTTTCAGCTTCTGGTTCCAGTGGCCTCCTCTCTGAGCTTATATGGGGCCTCTCTTAGCTTCTCCAGGGGCTTTTCTCTCTAAGCTCTCTCCAGGCTTTTTCTGAGTTTTGTCCTCTCATAAAAGACTCTAGTAAAAGGATTAAGACTCACCTTGAATGGGGTGGGTCACATCTCAAATTGAAATAACCTAACCAAAAGATCCCACCCACAACAGGTCTTGACCCACAGGAATGGATTAAAAGAACATGGGCTTTTCTGAGGTACATAACAACCTTCAAACTGTCACAAGGGGGGCTGCTTTATTTTCTCTGATTAGGGCTGGAGATAAAGGAAGATGGGGCTCTGGGGGCTTTTAACTCAGAAAGATGAGTCAGCCTATGTAACAGGGGACTAAGAAGAGGGTCCCCAATGAAGGGGTATGAGCACATAACTCAAGTAGGGAATTATGCTATTTGGTTTTAAGTTTTCTTTTGTATTATTCTTAGGCTTCCATTTCAACTTAAAAAAATCATGGTAGTCTAGTTTTGGGTGTGCTGTGGAAAATAAGGAAGGAGCTATACTCAAGCTTAAGGAGAAAATTTTGCTAGAAGGACCACTTTGGAAAGCTCTTTGACCATTTCTTGTATTGCCATCAAGCCAACAGTTTTACCCTAGAAAAAGATGCCTGTCAATCAAGAGACTATACAAGAATACTCATAGCAGCAATGAAATAATAATGCAAATTAAAAAGAAAGAATCTAAATGTCCAGTGATAGAATAGATAAATGAATCATAGTTTATTCATGTAACGGAATGCTATAGGACAGAGAAAATAAATAAAACTACATATAACAGGGATGGATTTAAGTGGGATAATATTGATTGAAAAAAAGCAACTTTTATAAAATTCAAAATCTGTTTAGAGATACATTTCTCGATGGTAATTACATTTAAAAAGAATGTTTTTAAAACAAGGATAGTATGCAGAATATATATAAAGAACTCCCATTGGGCAAGGGGTTTGAATAGATATTTCACCAAAGAAAATAAATGTCCAATAAGCACATGAAAAGATGCTCAACATCATTAGCTATTAGGGAAATGCAAATCAAAACCACAGTGAGAGTATTCTCCCACTATTATAAGAAATAGCTATTTTAAAAAATAATGGCTATTATAAAAAACAATCGAAGAAGCCAAAAAACAAAATAAGAAGAGTTATTGAGGATGTGAACAGGGGCTGTGGGGAGGGGAGAAATTACTGCTTAATGGGTACAGAGTTTCTGTTTGGGATGATGAAAAAGTTTTGGTAAGGGATGGTGGTAATGGTAATGCAGGATCAGTGAATTGTACACATGAGAGTGTTTAGCATAGGAAAATTTGAATTATAAATATATGTTACCAGGATAGTGACTATCTTTGAGAGAAAATCAAGAAGGTGGAATACGTGAGGAGCACACAGGAAGCCTCAATTTTATAGGCTGATGTTCTGTTTCTTAAATTAGGTATTATAGTCATAGTTGTTTATGTTATTGTTTATACACATCAAAATGTTAGCATATATTATTTTGTACATACTAGCCTTTTTTTTAATGAAAGAATACAGTAATTGCTAAATTGCTTGACAGTCCAAGGTTGCACATTACTGACAGTGTATGAGAGTGCTAACGAATTGTGGTAACCTTTTTGTTTTAAATTTAGTTATTGCTTCGGGGGAAGAGGAAAAGAGATTCCCACTTAAACAGCTGTCTTGAAGCATCCTTGTGAGCTAGGGCATAATTATTTCCTCTGCTCTTGGGACATTGATGATTTCTGTCCAACATTCCCTGTGAACTCTGAAGCAGTGGGGGAACAAATAAATGGTGGGGGACCGAATGGAGACAGCAGAAAGAGTTACCAATTTTACGCTGTTGTAAAACAGAACCGTGCTTTATATTTAACACATAACGCTGTAGCTGGTTTTATGTACTCTTGATAGCTGTATATAGTTTCCGAACGTGCAACATTCTTCCCCTCTTAGAAACTGAGGGGAGGAACCCATCTCTCTCTTTTCTGATTTCTCACTCCAGCATCCACACTCACAGCTCTGAGGCTTTTGGGGAAGTCACCCCGTTAAGCCTTGAGGGTAGGATTATCTTGGGCTTCTATGAGTATGATGGGTAGATATCCTAGGCTCCTGGGTCAGGCAATCTGGTGTGAATCCCCCGGCCTGCCCCTTTTCTATACGTTAATTACCGGCTAACCTCAGTTTCCTCATTTATCTTCAATTATAATATTGGTAAAAGCTCTTTGACTAAGTAATACTCTGACTCCAAAGGTTAATACGAAGGGGAACCCAGCAACTGCTGAGCCCTGTCTTGGAATCTTCAGGGCTGGACGCAACCAGCTTTTCCTACCCGCCTTCTGGCAGTGGTAGGAGGCGGCTCTTAGCACTTTAAATCACCCAGGACGGAGAAAGTCCTCCAAGAAGAAGGCGGGGCCTGATGAGAGCGGGGAGGAGAAAGCTTTGGCGGCACTCTAGCCCGCCGAACTCGCTACCCTCTCTCCAGGTGGGCTCCGTGATTGGCTGAAGGCCGCCGCTTGCCCTTGCGACTTCCGGGGCAGAGAAGCTGGCTAGAGGAAGTACGACTTCCGGCGTGAGGTAGAGCGGTCGTGCTAGCCTGGCCCGATGGCGACTTCGGTGCTTCACACGAGGTTGCCTGGGAATGCGGGCGCTTCGGCCTCTGCTGTCAACAAGCTGGGGGCGTCGAGAACTGGGTAAGGGTCTGGGCTCTTCCTTCTACGTATCTGGGATCAAAATCCCGGACCGGGGTTAGGGCAGAGAATCTGAAAAGGGTCTGGGGCAATAATGGAGTGGAATGGGAGCAGGGGGTAGAGGGTCATCCCAGGTTCTCAAAAATGAGACCATGTTGTAGGTAATGGAGGCGAGAGGGAGCGCTGGAAAAACGAGCCCATTCTCTGTTCCTGAGTCCCTCTTTCTCCCACTGAGCTATATAGCGTTTCGGGCCTAGAAATGGCGTTCATTCCTTTTACTCTTTCCTCCCGTTTTTTTGCTCCAGCTTTGGAACGAATTCCTTGGGCTATTTGTATTGTCAGCCAAATGCTGTCACTGATAGCAAATTGAAGCTGAAATTTTTTGTTTGTTTGGAATTTGACATAACACTTTAATAGCTTTTTCCTTGCACTTAACATTTAAGGCTCTGCCTCCCTTAAAACATTTTGTTTTAATAAGTCATTAGTAGGATGCTATGTTTCTTCAATAAGCTGCTCTGTTTAAATGAGTCAAAACTTGAAAAATACTTAGTGTAATAACATTCGCTATATTTATTGAATGCCTACTCACTGTGTTAAAACTCCTGAGACAGGAGTCTATCAAAAGAGGCAAGTTCTGTCTGTCCCTGCTTTGGAGGAGCTTACGGTCTAGGAGAGAAGTACAGTAAATAGGCCAATAAATCAATGAACAAGATGAATTCAGATAGTGATAAGTGCTGTGAAGAAATAAAACAGGGTAATGGGAGGGGGAACGGAGATGGGGGGTACATTAGATTTCTGGTGGGGAAGGCCTCTTTGACATTTGAGCTGTGACTGGAATGGAGACAAGAATCCAGCCATGTCTATATCAGAGAAAAGTGTGCAATAGAAGGAATAGCAAGGGAAACAGCTTGAGGCATTTGAATAACAGCAGGGACACTATGTCTGCATTAGAACAAGTGGCTGGAGATGAGGTTAGAGGGGTAGGCAGGGGCTAGATTATTGTAGGACCTTGAAGACAGTGGTAAGGAGCTGGATTTTAATTCCAGTAGCAAGAAGACATTAGATGGTTGGAGACTACAGTGGCATGATCTGTTTTAAGTTTTTAAAAGATCATTTGATCACTGTGGCGGCTGAGTAAAGAATGAATTATTGGAGGACGAATGTGGAAGCTTTTGGGGTTGTCGCACTGAATGATGTTGATTGCTTGGTTCAAGAAGTATATTATTCTCTGTCATGCACTTAATAGCTTGATAATCTTGGTTCTACAGAATTTCAGATATGCTTGCAGTAGAGAATGATTTCTTCAGTTCTCCCCCAAGAAGAACTGTTCGGTTTGGTGGAACTGTAACAGAAATCTTGCTGAAGTACAAGAAGGTAAAAGAGGAAATAACATGTGATTGGTTTTTTATTGGTCAGAATATAATCATAGATGCTATACTAAAGACCAGTAGACATGATAATATGAATTTTAGATAACAGCCTTGAAATCAAATAGTTAATAAGAGCAGATGCTGTCAGCTCAAAATTACGGTAATAACAAGTCTTTGCTGAGGTTTCATGTTTTCACATGCTTTATTTACAGCCTATCTTTGAAAAACTTTAGGAGGTGTTAGAATAGAAAACCATTAGAACATTTTATCTTCCTTAAGGAATTATCTAAATATTACATAGGGACGATAAACCAGCTCTGCTGATAAGAGTTTTTGTTTGTTTGTTAGCATTAGTTTACAAATGATGCTATTAAATCTCGTCAGTGGAGGGAAAAAATAAATGACTTTGCATATATATGAAATATCCATTTATAGCCATATATATGAATGGATACTATCTTAGTTCCTCTTTAATTAGATCATTGCAGTGAAGTTTTTTTCACATATATTTTGAAAATCATCAGAGTATCAACTGTCATTCAAATGTCAACACACAAGTATGTATCTTAGCTAAATATGAATGGCTTTTTAGTTATTTGTCATTTTCTTTTATTCAACGCCCTTGGCCCCTTTAACATGAGTTTCTGACTTTTTGTAGTCATGATTTTGTAATCTGCAATTGTGTGAGTTACAATGTCCCCTTTATAATTTTGTCACATGTTAAGGTGTAATTAAAAGTCATGCTGTTGATCTTTTATAGGAAACCAAAGCAAGCATAACTTCATTTTTTTCCCCCTTCTTGTTAAGGGTGAAACAAATGACTTTGAATTGTTGAAGAACCAGCTGTCAGATCCAGACATAAAGGTAATTAATTTAAATTCTGTTTGGTCATTAGCAAATTATCACGACTTTGTGCAGTCATTGATTTGTACTTTTGGTCCTTTTCCATACTCTCAAACTTGCTCTCTCCAGGATACCTTCTTATTTTAATGCAGTGGTTCTCAGCCAGGGGCACTTTTGCCCTGGAGGGGACATTTGGAATCTGGTAATGCCTGGATACATTTTCTTTGTCACAACATGGTAGGGGGAGGAGGCAGCTGGAATCACTTCTGGCATTCATGGGGTGGATGACCGAGGTGCTGCTAAACATCCTACCATATTTTAATCTCTTCCTTTCTGACACCTCTTTCTCCTATTCAGGTCATAAGTCTGTCTCTAATGCTAATTCAAAGACCACAACAAAAGATGACTTCTCTTTCAAGCCATTTACCTGTTACGTAGTAACAACCAATAAGTTTTGGTTTTCTTTTCTTCCTTCACTGTCCAGTTTGGAAAAGAATAGTTTCCAGTTGGCTGGGGTAAAATGATCCATTTGTGTGATCTTGAGCAAGTTGCTGAACCTCTCTACCCCTGTTTACTTCTCTGTAAAACCAGGAAAATAGTAACTCTTATCTCATAAAGGGTTTTAAGAAGATTCCTTGAGGAACGCTTAACACAATCCCTGGCTCATACTAAGGGCTTTGTAATTATTAGCTGTTGTTACTGCTGATGTCTGCACTTTCTCACTTCCCATTCACGTTTAAGTCTACTGCTACCAGTGACTTCTTACGTGCTGATTCCAGTGGACTTTTTGGGTGTGATTCTAATTCTTGTAGCAGTTGACACTTTTGGCCAGCCACTTTATAAAACAACTTCTTCAGCTTCTGTGATCCTGCTGTCTTCTGTTATATCCTTATCTCTAGTCACTCTCTGGACTGATTCTTTTTTTTAAATTTGGTATTGATTGGGTTTCCAAACTTGACCACCTTCTCTAAATTCTTCCTGTGCAATCTTATACCCTCAGGGCTTTGAAATCCACCTGTATCTTGATAACTCCCCAATTTGTGTCTGTAGCTCAGATTGGTCTTGTGGGCTCCAGATTTGTTTCTTAATTGCCTTTTGGATGTATTATTTACTCAGAAGTGTAACAGATGCCCTTAACTTAGCCTGTCTTAAAACTAGCTCATCACCTCACTTCCAAAGCTGTACCTTCTGCAGCCTTCTTTATCTTGTCGAACTGAATTTCTTGCTTACCCAGTTCTTGAGCTAGGAACATTGGATTCTTTCTGGACATTCCTGACCCCTCATATCCATTCACCTACCACATCCTTTGGAAAAAACCTTTCAGGTCTTCCTGTTTTGTTTGTGACCTCTTGTCTGGATTCTTGGAATAATCACACACACACACACACACACACACGCAACCAACCAAAAAAAATGTTTACTCAACAGTGTAGCTTAAATCATCTCTAAAATACATTTCTAAGCATGCCACTGCCCACTAAAAAATGTCAGCCCTATGGAAAAATAAAGATACCAGCTTCTTAGCATGACCTGCAATATTTTTTTCTGTTCTGTTCTTTTTTTTTTTTCCACCGTCATTTCTAAACATTTCATGTGTAATCTTTTGTTTGGTCTCAGTAGATGTTTTTATTCCCTGAATTTGCCGGTTTTTCATCTTTATGCCTTTGCATATCCCTTTTCTTTCTGGCTGGAGAAAGTCCTTTGTACCCACTTTATTTGCTGACTACTTGAGTATGAACTTTGGCTACATTCCTCCTTCCCTTACTTGCTGTGTGACCTAGGGCAGGTTAGTGTACTTTAATGCCTTGATGTCCCTGAATGCGTAAGTGGTATTACCTACCTCAGGTTAATGGTTGTGAGATTAAATGAGTCACATGGATCTATAACTTAGAGTTACTGTCATAGAATAGTGTCTGGCACATAGTAAGTGCTATTTTAATGTTTATTCATTATCACTGTTACAGTTATTACCGTGATATACAGAACCTCACCTCTTCAAGACCCAGTTCAGGTGTGATCTCTTCTGTGGAGTACTCCCTGATTCTCTAAGCACATGTTGTTCCTTCATTCAGGCCATTCCCCACACTTTTAGCAAACCTTTCTAATTACAAAACTGGCTTTCTAGGCCCTGCTTGAGCTGATCCCTGTTTGCTCCACAGATCTGATCTGTCTTTTGCCTTGCTCACCATATGTTCCAGCTTTCCTGTATTACTTTCAGCATCCTGAAAACATACTTTTCCCTGTGTAAGGAAGATAGCTCCCAGAGACTACCCACTCTGTTTAAATACTCATGAGGCAGCACCTCCTCTCTGAAGCTTTTCCTGATCACCACCTTCCCCCACAGGTAGAAAGGACCATTTTCTTTTGTTTCCATTATACTTTATGTAAGCACTTCTCATTCTTGGTATCTTGACATACCAAGAATCTTATCAGTTGTATCTCTTAGTTCGGAGGTGTGCTGCAAGTAGTTTGCTCCTAGTAATAAAGTACTCAAGTCAAAGTTTGTGGATGATTTATTTTTATTTTATATTCATTTTTATTTTTAAATGTTATCCTTGTAATTTTGTCACACTTTCTTTAGTGTGCCTCTGGTCTTAGTGAATTGCATTAATGTTGTTATCCTTAATGGCTGTGAGCATGAAATTTCCAAGGTGTACATGAGCTGTGATTTACTTTATTTCACTTCCAAGTTGCTTGAGGTTTCGTCAGAAAATGTCAAATCCCCTGGAAGTTTATGTACAGATATCACATAGAAAGTACTCAGTGGTGAGTGAAGGTGGGGAGAAGGCGGAGAGCTTCCGTACATCCAGCAAGACCTTGTGGGAGAGTGGACAGAGAGCATAGACTTCGCCTTAGACAGACAGGTTGGAATCCTGGTTCTTTATTGGCTGCTAGGTTGGGCAAATTGCTTATTAATCTCTTTTAGCTTCAGGTTCCTCAACTGAAAAATGGGAATAACAGTAATCATCTTGCCGAATTATTAGGATTAGAAAAAGATGTATGTATGTTGTCTGACATCATGCCTGGCACATAATGTGTCCTCACTAAATGGCACTCCCTATTATTAGTCTGTCACTATAGGTACAACACTGTATTGCTTTTTTTTGCTACCATGCAACAAAACTTTTATTAACATTTTGAACAGGTTCAGCTATTACTGAAACTGGTAATTTCTAAACTTAAATTGGGGCATATGGCTATAGTGCAGAGTAATGCCATCATTGGGCCACTGTAATATCAGACTGAAGAATTAACAACCACTCCTGAGGCGCAGGACCAGGTGCAGAGTGGACTCTTTCTGGATGTTGTAATCAGACAGAGTGCAGCCGTCTTCCAGCTACTTCCCTGCGAAAATGAGCCTCTGCTGGTCGGGGGGATGCCTTCCTTATCCTGCATCTTGGCCTTCACATTCTTGATGGTGTCACTGGGCTCCACCTCCAGGGGGATGATCTTGTCGGTCACGGTCTTCACAAAGATCTGCATGCTCCCCTTCTGCATGCTCCCCTTGAGGCACAGGACCAGGTGCAGAGTGGATTTCTTCTGGATGTTGTAATCAGAAAGAGTGCAGCCATCTTCCAGGTGCTTGCCAGTAAAGATGAGCGTCTGCTGGTCAGGGGCATGCCGTCCTTGTCCTGGATCTTGGCCTTCACATTCTTGATGGTGTCGCTGGGCTCCACCCCCAGGGTGATGGTCTTGCCAGTCAGGGTCTTTACGGAGATCTGCATTTCGAGCTGTTGTCAAAGACCAAAATACCACGAACACCGTCAATCACCTGAATGCTGCCAATAGTTAGCCCGCAGCTCCAGTCGCCTCTGAATTGTATTGCCTTTTTTTTTTTTTAATTTTAATTTTTATTTGAGATAGTTCACATACCATGCAATTATCCAAAGATCCAAAGTGTACAATTAATTGCCCCCAGTACCCTCATACAGCTGTACATCCATCACCACAATTAATTTTTGTTCAATTTTTAGAACCTTTTCATTACTCCAGACAAGAAATAAAGACAAAGAAGCAAAAAAAAAAAAAGAAAGTAAAGGAAACTCAAATCCCCCCATGTCCCTAACTACCCCCCCTCCATTGTTGACTCGTATTATTGGTATAGTACGTTTGTTACTGTTTATGAAAGAACATTGAAATACTACTAACTGTAGTATATAGTTTGCAATAGGTATATATTTTTTTTCCTATGTGCCCCTCTATTATTAACTTCTAGTTCTGGTTCATGGAAGAGATTCTAATATTTGTACAGTTAATCACGGACATTGCCTACCATAGGATTCAGTTTTATACATTCCCATCTTTTGACCTCCAACTTTCCTTCTGGTGACATACATGACTCTGAGCTTCCCCTTTCCACCACATTCATGCACCTGAATTGTATTGCTTTTCAAAAATGTATGTGTCTGTCCTCTATTAGGTCTTAATCAGCATTAACCATTTTCAGAAATTAGGCCCTTTTCCTTATAGTTTTTTCTCATACATGTTTGTTGTATACAAATAATATCTTGTATTTTACATAACTCATACCATATTGTATACATACCTTGTTTCCTTGCTTTATTTATTTAACATTTTTCCCATGTCATTAAACATTGTGAACATTCGTTTTATTGCCTGAAAAATGTTTCATGGAATGGTTCAACCTTCATTTATGTAAAACATACCTCAATCCATTTAAAAGCATTCGAGTCCTTAGTCATATATACTACGTTCTCTGACCATAGAGAAGTTACTAGAAATCTATAAGATCTCTGGAAGGTTCCCAGCTATTTAGAAAGATGATGAATGGGTCGTCTTTGCTTGATTTTTGTTTAGCCATTTTTCCTTTGTTTTATTTTACATTTAGGCTGTTTCATTTTGTATTTTTTTTGTGTGTTTTTATTTTCAGTTTTGCTAATTGGAAAAAAAATCCTACCATGAACATATCTGGCCGCAAATCTTCAAAGCTCAAAGTGGAGTTAATAAAGGAAAGTAGATAAACATACTGCTATGGTGTTTATCAGAAAAGTTCCCAAGTTAATACAGATGGTCCTTGCTTTGCGAGGTAATGCAGGACCACAAAAATGACCATGCAAGCTGAAATTGTGCAAAGTGACCTTCATAATCAGTGGGGAAAATTACAGCTGTTTTGTAACCTTTAAATTTTTTTGTCAAAACATTAAAAACTCTTGTACTGATGTTTATAAATGTGTAGAGATATTTTAAAAAATAGTAAAACTATTTAGTTCACTATAGTTTCAAACATTAGAAACATTGAGAGTTAAAGTATTTTATTTCTTTCATAAAAAGAAATAGTTTTTATATAAAAAGAAATAGTTTAAAGAATGATTGCCTTCTCACATAATATGTAATACGGAGCATGCATCTCTTCTATGCCTTGGCGAATTGTCATAATCCTTTGTAAGTTTAGATCAGCTTCCAACATTTTATTCTTTGCACTTTTAATGTCATGAAATATCTTTGAGTTCCATTCATGTGAAGCTTTTTGCCAGCATTACTCTCTGGGACATCTTCATTTTCATCCTAACCACTTTCCTCATTAAGGTTGATCAATTTGTCTTCACCAAGTTTCTGTGGTTCCATATCTAGAGTCTTTCAAGTGACAGCAGTGTCACTATTGCACAATCAGCTGTTTCTTTCTAAAATTTTATTTATATTCCATTAGTATTTCACTTCCATTGTTATTATGTTTCATTTCTTTGCTGCACTCTCAACTTTGCACTTTGCATCTACTGTACTTTGAGACCAGGAGGCATACATGCCTTGCTGTCTGTATGGTGGAGTAACAGATGCACGGTAACCTATTATGGGCACACCTTGAAAGAAGTGATGTGACTTGTTATGAGTCATGATTCTCACCTGTTTTTTACATAGTGATTTGTGGGTTAAACAGCTTGCAGTGAAGTTTATATTTTAGGCAACTACTAGTTAACATGCCATGATGATGGAAGTTTGTCATATTGTTAGGAGATTGGTGTTATTTAAACTGTTGTACCTGAAATTTGTGCACATTGGAATTATGCAGAGTGCAAGGACTGCTTGTATTTCTACCAACTGAAGTTTGGGTTAAATAACTGTCTGATTTCTCCTTTTGTGGGAGAACTACACACTTGAGTTTAGAGAAAGTTGTATTTATTGATGACTCCAATTGATTAACCTAGATGGAATGTTATCAACATGCTTGCAGGTCAGCTTGAGTATAGAGAAAATGTAAGTGGCTGTTTGTCCATGTGGTCTTATAATATTTGGATCTGCTGTAATTCTGCAGTTTAAAAACAGTCTAAGTTGTCAACATTTGAGGTGTTTTCATATAGGGCAAACAAAAGCTATCAGGCATTTAATTATTTAAAATTACATTTAACTGACTTCTTTTTACTCCACATCAGTTACTAGATTGCTGTTTAATCAGGGGAGTTTATTGTCATCTTTCTCTCTTTTGTTATAAGCTAAGAAATTTCATCCTAATTTTGGCTTAATTCCAAGTTTGTAACGTTTTCCCCCAACTTAAATACTATTAATAGGTGATTGATGCAAGGTAGATGTTTTTCTTGTTATTTTAGAGGATTCATGATTTTGAAAGTACTTTTCTTTGTTCAATTCAAGGATGACCAGCTCATTAACTGGCTGTTAGAATTCCGCTCTTCCGTCATGTACTTGACAAAAGACTTTGAACAGCTTATCAGTATTCTATTGGTAAGTCCATAAGTTATCTCAGTGATTAATATGGAATTAAGTACTTTGAAAATAGTATATTTGTATCAATAAAATGTTTCTATTCTTCTCCCTTCCAACTCTAGAGATTGAAGTGGCTGAATAGAAGTCAGAAAGTGGTGGAAGAGTACTTGGCTTTCCTTGGTAATCTTGTATCAGCACAGACTGTCTTTCTTAGACCTTGTCTCAGCATGATTGTTTCCCATTTTGTACCTCGTAAGTGGTTTCTCGTTGCTGGCTTTGATTTTGATTTTTCTTTTTAAATATCTCTCTTTATTAAAATCCTACCTTCCCCATATGCTATTCAGGTTGCACCATCTTGGAAGATTTCAGGGTGCATATTAGCAGCAGTTCTGGTACATCTTTGCTCTCTACAGTGACTTCTGTGAAGGTGTTTAGATTCATTTGTTGCTGTGATTTTTTTGGAGTTGTAATTTGCTTTAGTGAGTGACAAAGTCTTAAGATCCTTACATAGGGATTTTTAGATTGTAAATTTACCATTGTGCAAAGTTCAGGCTTTGGAAAATAATAGCTTTTTTATATAGCTGTTTGTTGTTTAGATCAATGACAAGAAATTTTTTTTTCCTTTTCTCTCAAAAGCGCGAGTGATCATTAAGGAAGGTGACGTGGATGTTTCAGACTCTGACGATGAAGATGATAGTAAGTATAAAGATTGCCTCCAGTGTCTTAAGAGAATGCATGCTAAATGTTAAAATATACTTGCAACTCTGGAACATAGTCTAATAATTAGACTGCAGCAGATGGTAACCTTGAGGGACTCTTTTGTTATATTTAGCATTAATATGCAAAATTGCCCTAAATGCATTACTGGTAAAATTAGTCAATTTAGTTTTTGCTGAAGTTGGTTGCAGAGAAAAATCTTGAAATTATTATTTTCTGATAAATCTTTCAGTTTTGGTTAACAGGTATTTTTAGTTTCAAGTGCATAATTTTCTGGTTTTAAGTTTTGTTTTGATATTCATACTCTCTTTGTAGATCTTCCTGCTAATTTTGATACATGTCACAGAGCCTTGCAAATAATAGCAAGATATGTCCCATCGTGAGTATACTTTTGTTATTTATTTTGAATCACATGTTCTCAAGAAAATTATAATCTGTGGAAAATTATAAAATGTTAGTACCATCAAACCTCAGATTGTAGTGTGTGTTTTTGTGTCCTGTTGGTGAGCCATTACGTTTTACAGAAAACTGTGTTTTCTGTTCATTGTCTAATTTTTTCAAAACTTGTATGCAGATTGTCCCCCAAATTTTATATAGTGGTTGGAATTTTGCTTTTATCTTCAACAGATGTAATATAGAAAAATTTTCAGTGAGAAACCCCTGGGTGTGTTGTGTCATACCATATGAATAAAAATTGCCGTTCTCAGAAAAACTTTTCAGGTTTGTTGGTTTCTTTTGGAGGGGTGGCAGGACTTCCAGTTTATTGTCTGTTAGTTTAAAAAAATATCCAAGTTGATAATTTTTTAAATTCAAAATCATTATATGTGTAGTGGAAAATGTATAGATTTTAAACTGAAGCTCTTCATTTACCTTATGTGGGAAAAGCCTTTCCCTCTTATTTGCTTATTGGTATCAAAGTTAATATGCTTTCCACATATATCTAGGGAAGGCCCCCCCCCAACCCAAGTCATTAGGAATTTCTCTGATAAAACTATATGTTTATCTGAAGAATCAGTTGCTTAAAGTAGCAGCTGCTGTTTCCTGTATCTATTTGCTCTAAGAATGGAAATGTTATCTTCCTAGAAAGTTCAGTTAAAATTGATTGGTTGATTTCTCACAGGACACAGTGGTTTCTTACGCAGATACTGGCGGAAAAATTTCCATTTGTTCGAAAATCAGAGAGAACGTTGGTAAGAAATCTTTTTAAAGGGAAAATAATGGAAAAGTTCTTTTTTGTGTTTTAGTTTTAGATGATATGTGTTTTTCTTAAAGGTTGTTTCGTCTTTTAGATTTTTAAACCCAGGATTAAGAATTTGCTTCAGATTACTTTCTTATCAAGGGACTGGCTGGAGATTCCCAGTGCCCTTTTCCCTTTTTACAAAGTGTAAGTCAGGGGCAGATTCCATTTCAGAAATATTTTTACAAGGTTAATGCTTATATGTTAGTATTTCCTGTATTAACAGATATAAGCATGCCTTATTTAAAGATGGAACCAGAGTCTTTTATAGATGAATTTTGCTTAAGTTTTTGTGCATTATTTAGGTCATCTTTGTAGTTTTAAATAATTTTAATAGTTTCCATCTAAACATAGGTTATTTTTTCCTAAGTAAAGTGTTACATATATTTTAGGAGTTGATAACAGGCAAATTTTTAAGGTGGTCTGTTTGAAGTGGAAAATTAGAAACCACTCTCCCTTACAAATATACATGCAAAAATCCTTAACAAAATACTGGAAAACTAAATCCAGTAACATATAAAAAGAATTATAACATTAAAAAAGATTTATCCTAGGAATTGAAGGTTAGTTTTTTTTTAACTTTTAATTTGAAATACTTGGAAACAGGACGTAATAGGACAAAATAATTAGGACAATTGACAAAAGTAATACAAACTTAATAGAGAGCGTTCCAACATACCCCAGCATAGCATTCTGTGGGATTTATCACAGTATTGCAATACCATCTCACATTACTAGAACTTTCCAGTCTCCCCAATAAAAACCCTATAGCCTTTATGCATTAACTATCTATTCCTCTATATAACAATCTTGTTTGCTTTGATACCATCTTAGCTTGAATAGTATTCACCAGCTATGTTCCTATACCCTTCCGTCACCCCACCTTTATAGTTCTTGTCACAAGTTACATTATGAGTCCAAACCCACTGATATATCATCATTTCTTATGCATTGCCTTTGAAATCCTGTGAGAAGTAAAAAGTGGAGTTACAAACCAAAGATACGATAATACTAGCATTGGTATTTACCCATGTCATTACCCTCTCTGGAGATCTTTATTTCTTCATGCAGCTTCAGTCTATTGCCTGTTACCCTTTCCTTTCGAACTGCCGAACTCTCTTTAGCATGTTTTGTAGGGCATGTCTAGTGATGATGAACTCCCTAAGCTTTTGTTTTTCTGGGAATGTCTTAATCTCTCCTTCGTTTTTTTTTTAAATTTGATTTTATTGAGATTGTTCACATACCATACAATTATCCAAAGATCCAAACTATACAATCAGTAATAGTTGCCCATGGTACCATCATACAGCTGTGCATTCATCACCACAGTTATTTTTTTTTCAATTTTTAGAACATTTTCATTACTCCAGAAAAGCAGTAAAGACAAAAAAAGGAAACTCAAATCCTCCCATTCCCCTAACCAGCCCTGCTCCATTATTAACTCATAATATTGGTATAGTACTTTTGTTACTGTTACGAAAGAATGTTAAAATACTACCAACTGTAGTATATAGTTTGCAATAGGTATATTTTTTTTCCTATATGCCCCTCTATTATTGTCTTCTGGTTATAGTGTCATACGTTTATTCTACTTAATGAAAGAGATTTCTAATATTTGTACAGTTAATCACAGATATTACCCATCACAAGATTCACTGTTTTATACATTCCCATCTTTTAACCTCCAACTTTCCTTCTGGTGACATATGTGACTCTGAGCTTACCCTTTCCACCACATTCACACACCATTTAGCACTGTTAGTTATTCTCACAACGTGCTATCATCACTTCTGTCCATTTCCAAACACTTAAGTTCACCCTAGTTGAACATTCTGCTCGTAATAAGCAACCACTCCCATTTTTTAGCCTCATTTTATATCCTGGTAACATATATTTCATGTCTATAAGTTTACATATTATAATTAGTTCATATCAGTGAGACCCTACAATATTTGTCCTTATGTGTCTGACTTACTTCACTCAACATGGTGCCCTCAAGCTTTCTTCATCTAACCTGTTTTTTTTTTTTAAGATGGTTTTGTTCACCCACCATACATTCCATCCTAAGTAAACAGTGGTTCCTTGTATAGTCACGTATATATGTATTACCACCCTCACCACTATCTGTATAAGGACATCTCCATTTCTTCCACAAAGAAGGAGGAAGAGTCAAAGAAGGTAGAGACACAAAAGAAAAAGAAAAAAGAAAGAAAGAAACAAACAAACAAACATGACTTCTAGGAAGCAAGAAAAGGAAAGATAGAATTAAACTAAGGTAGAATAAAGAGACATCACCAGTGTCAAGAGTCCCATACCCCTCCCTTATGTCCCCCTCTTATATGTGTTTAGCTTTGGTATATTGCCTTTGTTACATGAAAGGAAGCATAATACAATGTTTCTGTTAACTGTAGTCTCTAGTTTGCATTGATTGCATTTCCCCCCCAGTACCACCCTATTTTTAGCACCTTGTAGGGTTGACATTCATTTGTTCTCCCTCATGTAAAAACATATTTGTACATTTTATCACAATTGTTGAGCACTCTAGGTTTCACTGAGTTGTACAGTCCCAGTCTTTATCTTTCTTCTTTCCTTCGGGTGTCCCACATGCTCCTAATCTTCCTCTTTCAACCATACTCACAGTCATCTTTGTTCAGTGGACTTCCATTGCTGTGCTACCATCACCCAAAACTGTGTTCCAAACCTCTCACTCCTGTCTTTTCCTATGTCTGTAGTGCCCCCTTTAGTATTTCCTACAGAGAAGGTATCTTGTTTACAAATTCTCTCATTGTCTGTCTGTCAGATAATATTTTAGTCCCTCCCTCATATTTGAAGGACAGTTTTGCCTGATATAGGATTCTTGGTTGGTGATTTTTCTCTTTCAGTATCTTAAATATATCACACCACTTCCTTCTGGCCTCAGTGGTTTCCACTGAGAAATCCGCACATAGTCTTATCAAGCTTCCTTTGTTTGTGATGGATTGCTTTTCTCTTGCTGCTTTCAGGATTCTCTCTTTATCTTTGATGTTTGATAATCTGATTTATTAAGTGTCTTGGCGTAGGCCTATTCAGATCTATTCTGGGGTACACGCCGCTTCTTGGATCCGTAATTTTATGTCTTTCTTAAGAGATGGGAAATTTAATTATTTCATCTGTTATTGCTTCTGCCCTTTTTCCCTTCTCTTCTCCTTCTGGGACACCTATGACATGTACATTCATGCATTTTATGTTGTCATTCAGTTCCCTGAGACGTTGTTCATATTTTCCCATTCTTTTCCCTGTCTGTTCTTTGTGTAGGATTTTGGGTGTCTTGTTCTCCAGTTCCTGAGTGTTTTCTTCTGCCTCTTGAGATCTGCTGTTGTACGTTTCCATTGTGTCTTTCATCTCTTGTGTTGTGCCTTTCATCTCCATAGATTCTGTCAGTTTTTTCAGATTTTTGATTTCTACCTTATGTTCACCGAGTGTTTTCATTATACCTTTCATCTCTTTTACCATATCTTCCCTAAACTTGTTGAATTGTTTTAGCATTAGTTGTTTAAATTCCTGTATCTCAGTTGAAGTGTTAGTTTGTTCCTTTGGGCCATATCTTTGTTTTTCTTAGTGTAGGTTGTAGTTTTCTGTTGTCTAGGCATCTGGTTTCCTTGGTTACCCCAATCAGGTTTTTCCAGACAAGAAATGCTCAGGTCTCAGAAGGGGTAGTATTCAGTATCAGGTTTCCCTGACACACCCTGTGAGGCCTCTAGCTGCTGTGCTTTTCCTAACCTGCCCAGCAGATGGCGCATGTCAGCCTGTCCCTCCTGATTCATGTAAAGTGGTGTGGCACTCTGAGTTTCTATTTAGGCTGTTTTCCCCCAGGCTCTGGGGTCTGGTTCTGAGTGGAAAGCCTGTAGTAGAGCTGGGCACCACCTCCTTCCTCTTAGGGAAAATACACCCTCTAGGGAGTTATCGTATGCATTTAAATAGGTTCTTTGTCTCTCTGACTCTGGTATCTTCCACCCTTGTCTGGGTCAGAGCTCTGTGAACTGAAAATGGCTGAGGTTTTCTCCACTGAGCTGCTCAGGTTGAGCAAGAAGAAAGGGACCAGAAAACCCCATTTCAGAGCCAGTCTATGGACTCCAAGTTTCACTTGTCAGCTAGAGGTAACACCTGGTCTTTTGGGCTGCCCCTCCCAGGACAGCAGAGTCTTTTGGTTCTTTAAGATCAGTCGTCCCTAAAAGCCTCTGTCTGATTGTTGGAGATCTGTAGCTTGTATTGAGTAGTCCACATTTGTTAATTAAGACCCCAGTTGGAGCTGGACTGAGGTATATTCACTTGTTCAGAGAGTGCTGCTTTCTACCACATTGAGGTTTTGCTGTTTGGCCTGCTGTGGGGGATGGGGTAGGGGTGGGGTGCTCCTGGTGTGTTTCTGCAGCTTTTACTTACAGATTTTGTGCTGTGATCTCAGGCATTCCTCCCAGTCCAGGTTGGTATACGATGTGTGGACCGTCACGGTTGTCCCCTAGCAGTTATTCCAGATTATTGACTAGTTGTTCCTGGTTATTTATTAGTTGTTCCCGGGGATCAACTAACTTCCATTCCTCTCTATTCCACCATCTTGCTGCCTCTCCCTTTTTTTTTGAAAGATAATTTTGCTGCGTATAGAATGCTGGGTGACAGTTTTTTGCTTTCTGCATTTTAAATACATCTTCCCATTGCCTTCTTACTTCCATGGTTTCTGATGAGAAAATGGTCCTTAATGTTATTTAGGCTCCCTTGTCTGTAACACATTGACTTCTCTTGCAGTGTTCAAAATTCTCTATATGTTTGGCATTAGACAGTTTGATTACAATATGCCTTGGTGTGAATCTATTTGGGTTTATCCTGTTTGGAATTCATTGAGCATCTTGAATGTAGGTACTCATGTTTTCATTAAATTTGGGAAGTTTTTAGCTATTATTTCTTTGAATATTCTCTCTGGCCCTTTATCTCTCCTTCTGGGACTTCCACAGTGCATATATTGGTATTATTCATGGTGTTCCGTAGGTTCCTCGGGCTCTGTTCACTTTTCATTCTTTCTTCTTTCTGCTCTTTAGATTGGATGATTTCAATTGTCTTATCTCCAAGTTCTCTGATTCTTCCTTCTGCCAACTCCAATCTGCTGTTGAACCCTTCTAGGTAATTTTTAATTTCTGTTACTGTTTGGTCCCTTTTCATCATTTGCATCTCTCTTGAAATTTTCTTTATGTTCATCTGTTGCTTTCCTGATTTCCTTTTGTTCTTTGTCCATGTTTTCCTTTTGCTCTTAAGAGCATATGTATGTAACCCTAGGAATTTTCCCTTCCCCCATTTATACAGTTCCAAGTGTCCCCTCTTCCCTAGTTTCTTCACGATTCCAGATGCTTCACTATGTGTTCTACAGCCAGCAATCTCTTGCCCTAGGCAGCATGTTATGACTGCTTTCCCACAATGTTCTGTAGGGGCATTCGGTGAGCTCCCTTCTTACACAGAGGGCAAGTTCTGGGACAGCAAGTTTCTTAGGCCACCACCTAAGATTAGGCCAACAACAGTCTGGTGGTTCTCAAAACATTAAACGTTGAATTACCATGTAACCCAGCAATTCCATTCCTGGGAGAAATGAAGACCTATGTCCACACAAAAGCTTGGATGTGAATGGTTATAGTGGCATTGTTCATAATTGCCAAAAAATGGAAACAACCCAAATGTCCTTTGTTTGAGGGATGGATAAACAAAATTTGGTATAGCCATATAATGGAATATTATTCAGCCATAAAAAGGAACACTTTATATGCTACAAAATGGATGAACCTTGGAAACGTGGGAGAAGCCAAAGACCATGTATTATGGGATTCCATCTCTATGAGATTTTCAGAATAGGCAAATCCTTAGAGACAGAACGCTGGTTAGTGGGAAGTCTTTTGGAGTGATAAAAGTGTTCTAACACTGATTATGGTGATGCTCACATAGCTGTATATAAAAGTCATTGACTTGTACATTTTAAATGGGTGAATTGTATGGTCTATGAATGATATCTCCATAAAGCTATATTAAAAGTAAAACTCTGTAGAAGTATATAAATTTACCAGTTCAACTTACCGGGTTAATTAATATGGTAATTATATTGACCATGGTTTTGCTTTTATGTATTTTAGATCCAGATTTACAAACACTGTTTCTATGTTGTTGGAGAGTGTATATTTTTACCCATTTAAATATTTGAAACTAAAGGTTGTATAATTATGAAACATATTCTCTGTTGACATTTTTATCTTTTTATGTTTTAGGAATGTTATGTTCATAACTTACTGAAGATCAGTGTGTATTTTCCAACCTTGAGGCATGGAATTTTGGAGCTTGTTATTGAAAAATTACTCAAGTTGGATGTAAGTATTGAATAATTTGGTTTTCTCCTTAACTTTCACTTGTTGAACGTATATTTGTTTATAATCGCTATATGTAAAGCAACAATAACTTGACACTGGAAGAGAATGCAAACCTCTACCATCTTGTGATTCATTTCTTGTAACAATATTTCTTGAACTCCATCCATGTGCAGGGCTTATGGACAGTTCTGTCACTCATGTTTGGGGAAAGAGGCATTGGTTAAATGGTCACACACAAAATGTGTTAAAAAAAAAAAAAAGTATAGTATGAGTGCAAATTATAATTGTAAAGAAACTTTTTTTTTTTTTTAAAAGAGATCTGAGATATAAGTTACAGTGGGAATGGGAAGGAAGTGTTGGATTCTAACAACATTAGGAAAAGTGGTCCTTGAGGCAGGTTTGGAAGGGAATAAGTAAGGGTAAGGCAAAGGAATCTTTCAAAGTAGCTCCTTGTGGAATAGGATCTTGGTGTTAGCATTAATAGTCATAAAAAATATCCAGGGGAAGAATTTTGAAGATGATGAGTTCTGTTTTAGGCAGGCTGAGTAGATGGGTTAGATGGTGAATACTCACCAAGCATGTAACTGCAGGTAAGAGACTGGGAACAAACTTGTGAAATAATCAGGTATTGCTGACATTTTTAAGGAGGATGAGAAAAGCAAAAGGTCTTGGGTTTGGTGAGCTAGAAGATGTTTTGTTTCTTTTGCCTTCTAATGGGCTTTCAGTGAAGAGGTGGAAATTCCATTTCAGGAGAGTCTGGGTGGCTAGGAAACAGAGGCTGTTACAGGCATATGTGAGGTTTTATGATGAAAGGAGGGGAAAGAGCAGGGTAAGAGAGACTTTTTTTGGGGGGGGGGGATTGGGAAGACTTGAGCAAATTTGTGGACTGAGGAGATAAGATTTGGTGGAGGAAAAAAATTGATGCTATATAGGAGAACGGAGCTCTGAGGAGGCCAGTCTTGGAAGAAATGGAGATTGGGCACACTGGTACAGTGCTGATGTGGAGTTACACCTCTCTAATTAACTACTTACATAATCTGTAAAGTCTTTTTCTGGTGTATACTTAAGGAACATGTTAGAGTATGTATAGAAAGAAGGTCATGCATAGATAGTAAAAAATAATTGACTTGAATGTTATGTCAAACAAGATATTTGATGTGCTCTCCCAAAAATTTAAAAAATCAAATGTTGGCTAGCATTTCATCCCTTGTTCAGTTGATTGATAATATGCTTTTTATACAACATTCCTTATGCATAGTAAGAGATCAAATTAATATTGAATTTGCTGAGGTGACTGATTTAGAGCATCTTGACTCAGTTCATGTTGATTTTATACAAATACATAGCAGTTATGTATTGGTTTCTAATCTTATAAATTAATGACCCAGATCCATTTAAAAGGTCTGTATCATAATTTTGTGTTGTATTATGGTACTATATAGGATGTTTAAACTGGACACCTTCATGGTTTGTATATCAAATGAATTTCCAGCCCGAAAATAACATAGTTGTATTTTAAATGCTTTTAATTGTTTTTTCTTTTCTTGTTATAATGTAGGTGACTGCATCCCGGCAGGATATTGAAGATGCTGAGGAAACAGCAGCCCAAACTGGTGATGGGATAGATGCCCCAGAAGGGTTGTTTAATATGGTGAGTATTTATACTAATGAAAGCAAACATATAAACTATTCAAATTTTAGAGGGTGAGAAGAGACAGCTGAAAGTGTTTCAGTTTTATTATCTTGGATGCTTATTCTAATTATTTTTGAAAAGTACATATTGTTTGTGAAGGAGTGGTAAATAGAAAAGCATACCAGTTTAGTGTCTGTGTTTTACAAGTTGTATACTTTAGAGCAGTACTCTCTACCTGAGGTGAGGTCTTTAAGTTGGGTCCACTGGAAGGAGAGCCTAAGATAGGGATTCAGGTGCTCTCAGGACACAGGGTGTGACGAGGCGGCGAAGGAGCAAAGCAAGGGTTTGGTCTCATTTGTAAAGTTGCTACCACCTGGGGCTCAGGAGCACCAGTTGCACCACAGAGTTGGTCCCAGTTTGAGGTCCCTTGTGACCCCTTTTTAGTCAGTCATTGGCTCTGAGGGAGAGGGGCAAGAGAGAGGGCAAGAAGGGCAGTTCTCTGGAGAAGGGGCAGCTGTGAGCTGTTGGCAGCCAACATTCACAGCACTTGGGCGTTGGACGTCCTGGCCTAGAAAAGGAGGCCCGGCCTCAACAGTGTCCACCACAGTAGACACCAGGAGCTGGGGAACTCGGTCATGGTTGCACAGCCAGGCTCAACTTGGGTCTTCTAAATAAGAATCAGATGGTTCTGAGTCGTATCCCTGATTGAGAGCCCCTGCCTGGAAAGGTATCTCTTTATTTTCTTTGTTTTATCTTTTAAAGGAAATAACCACTTCTGAGAGTTTACCCATGAACCACTTTGACTGAATTTTTTAACATCCCTTTTTAACTTTACTTTCAAAGGATGAAGATGAAGAAACTGAAGGCGAAATACAGGCTGATCCTGAACGGCTCAGTCAGATGGTACACCCTGTAGCTGAACGCCTGGACATCCTGCTGTCTTTACTTTTGTCCTACATTAAGGAAGTCTGCTATGTAGATGGTAACCACCTATAATAATAACAGCTTCTGTTTGTTGAACATCTGCAATGAATTTGGCTGTGTGCTGGGCATTGTTCACACATTATCTCTGGTACTGGTAACAGTGCTGTAAAACTATTTTGAATATGAGGAAAAGGTTTAGAGAGGTCAGGTTACTTCCCAGTGTCACGTGTCTTGAACATAGTAGGATTGGGATTCAGGCTCTGTTAAATCTGTCTTCAGATCTTTTCACTGAATAATGTATCAAAAAAAAATTATATAAGGAATTTTTTAAATGGGCAAAGTATTTGCATAGACATTTCTCCAAAGAAGATAAAGAAATGGCCAATAAGCTCATAAGATGTTCAGTATCACTGGTTATTAAGGGAATGCAGTTTGAAAAGAGGGAAAATAAGTGTTAGTGGGAATGTGGAGAAATAAGGACCTTCATACATTGCGGTGGGAATGTAAATGATGCAACCCTTGTGGAAAAGTTTGGTGGTTCCTCAAAAAGGTAAATATGGGATTACCTTATAACCCAGAAGTTCCACTCCTGGGTATATATCCAAGAGAAATGAAAACATATCCACGCAAAAACTTGGAAACAAATGTTTAGAGCAGCATTATTTTTAATAGTCAAAGGTGGAAACAACACTAATGTCTGTGAGCTGATGAATGGGTAAACAAATTGACATGTTCACATAACAATGGAATATTATTCAGTCGTAAAAATAAGTGAGCTTCTGATGCATGCTACAACATGAATAAACCTTGAAAACATACTAAGCAAAGGAAGCCAGACACAAAATCCTGCATGTTGTGTAATTCCTTTTATTTGAAATATCCAGAATAGGCAAATCCATACAGACAGAAAACAAATCAGTGCTTGCCAGGGAATAGGGAGTGATTACTTAATGGGTAAGGGCATGTCCTGGGTTGATAAAAATTTTGAAACTAGAGAGAGAAGGTGGTGGTTCACTGAGTTGTGCACTTTAAAATGGTTAGTTGTATGTTAATGTGGATTTCATTTCAATTTTTTAAAAAGTTTTATATATAAGGAGTTTGGTCAGTTTTAGACAGAGATCAAATTATGCTCAAGTTGCTCTAGACATCTAAGAATGGTGCAGAAGGCACTGGTTTGTTACATTTTGTGCTATGGGTTTTTATTTAGAAGGTCTGCCTGGTCTCATCGTTGGCCCAGGTATGGCAGTGAACCACCCTCGTATGCTTAATTGCCCTGGTGGTTTTGCCATGAAAAACCAAAAAAAAAAAAAACAAAAAAGAACAGACAATGCACTCAGCTACTTAGAATAATAAACTGGAGTTTGAGTAATATTTCTATTTTAACTTTCTTCCTGTTGTACAAATAATGTGTTGATTAGAGAACATATTGAAAACTCAGAAAGGATAAAAGAGACCATTTAAACTATTACATTCCACCATTTAGAGAACAATTATCAGCATTTTGATGTGTAATATATATTTTTGTCCTGTTAGTATTTGTAGATTTTGGGTCACACTGTACTTTCATAACCTGCTTTTTTCATCTGACTATTGTAAACATTTTCTCGTAACATTTACTGTTCCTCGAAAAGAGAATTGTTAGTGATACTTGGAGTGTCCCATCATATAGATTTAACTGGTCCCCTATGTTTTTCTCCTCCCTTTTTTTGCCATTATAAATAACAGTGTAATGAACATTCTTGGGCCTATATCTTTGAGTATTTGCTTTTGATAAATTCCTGAGAAGTAGAATTACTGGGTCAGAGGCTTCTGCTACATGAAAAGAAAAACTCTCTGCAAAGTAAAATGGGACTTCATTTTAATCAAAGCTTAATGGATGATGTGTTTCTTAATGGTTTTGTGTTCGTTTTAAAACTTTGGCAAATGAATTCAACTTGCAAATATGTATTTATGAAATTGAAATGCTCTGTTTTCCCCATAGGTAAGACTGATAACGACAAAACAAAGGATTTGTATCGAGATCTGATAAAAATCTTTGACAAACTCCTCTTGCCCACTCATGCCTCCTGCCATGTGCAGTTTTTCATGTTTTACCTCTGCAGCTTCAAACTGGTAAGTTCATCATTAACGTATCTCAGCTTAGTTTGTTCTTGCCCACTAAAAAGGGGCTGGGGGAGAGCAGCGGGACTTGCTGCCTGTGCAGGAGCTAAGGGTTCTGAAGACATCTGTAGTTGGTCACTAGGTGGTGCCGTTCCCTTCAGCCCAAGCCTTTCTCTATTCAAATGTTACCTTCTTGAGAACTGTTTAATTTTCTTTATGCTCTCTCAGCTGAAGTGTTAAATATCCTGAATAAACTTTTTAATCCAAAATTTTAACACGTAGGGCTTTTTGCTTTCTTTTTTGGAAAAAAAAAATCTCAGGAGGTTCTTTCCTCTCTTTTCCTATAATAGGAGACTAGTAATGATGGATAAGAAAGTTAAACTTAATTTACCCAAAAATATGTATTAATAGCTTTTGAAAAGAGCTTTTTTGGGTAGCAGTAGGGGTAATTTGCATCCTTGACTAAAGAGAAGCTTTTGTTCCATGATTAGCATGATTAGTTGAATCCTGACTGTAGTTTAATCCACAGTTCTGTCTCTGGTTAAGATCAATATGCGCAGTCAAAGACTGGAAGGATACTCCGTACTCTGAAAGATACTGCAGAAGGAATTCCCATGCAAGCGTGGATATCACTGGTTTCCAATTCCGGCTGAGCATCAGAATCACTTGTAGAGCTTTTAAAATATGTGATTCCGAAGTCCTTGTCACAAATCTACTGAAACTGTACCTTCACGGTTGATTTTGATGCTCAGGTAGGTTTGGGATCCATTGGATCATTTACTGCCCAGGATGCCTTGTTTTTTTATAGTAGTATCTTAAAGTATGTTAAAAATAAGAACGATGATAACTTTATTCATTATATAGCAGTGTAACCAAGATAGACACTAGAGTTTTCCCACATTGGTGAACCAAAATCTTAGGATTCTGGTAGTCAGAGTGTCTAAGGCATAAAAAGAAGATCAGAGACCAACATCTTCTCTTTTAATAGGGATTTGCAGAAGCATTTTTGGAGCATCTCTGGAAAAAGTTGCAGGATCCAAATAATCCTGCCATCATCAGGCAAGCTGCTGGAAATTACATTGGAAGCTTCATGGCAAGAGCTAAATTTATTCCTCTTATGTAAGTAACTTAATTTTCCTTTTTTTGTTTTCATATCGTACTTTAAAAAGATTAAAACATTGTCTCAAGTCAAATAAATATCTGCTTTATTTTTTGGTCAGTCTTTAAAGTAAAAAAATATTACCCCTCATTTTATAAGAGATGGTAATCTTTCCAAGAGGCAATTTCAGAATAAAGTGCCTCTTTTTTAGATACAAAGCTTCATATGCACAGCTTTTGTCTTCTGTTCTGTATGGTTGCACTTGAACATGAAGACCCATTTGTCTTCATGGATAGTGTACACTATTCTTTACTTTTTTCTTTTTACAGTTTTGTCATTTTTCATTTGCATTCCAAATCAATTGTAACTGTTAAAGCAGAATAAAAACCCTTTTTGAGGTATTAGAAAGACCTATCTAGGAGGGCCAGCTCTGGGCTTATTTCTTCAACTGGTCTGTGGACAAGGATGCTGTTAAAAATCCTTCCCCACCAACTGAAGGCTCTCTGGCCATTTTGGCACCAAAGAGTTGACCTCAGGACTTCATTTAGTACCCAGTAGGGGATGGTAAAATCAATCATCCTTTCCTTCTAAGATGTTGGTAAACATACCCCATTCTTTGGCAGTATCGCCTTTGGAGGACTGGGGGAACACTGGAGAAACCCTTTTGAATTGGTTAGCAGAAATTGCAGAAATTTCTCCATCCCTTGGGACTTCATGCATCTTTAGGTTCCTACCAGTTCTTAGAAATTCTGTGCTCCTACCTTGTAATTGGAAGGTTGTCTCCCACTGACCATCCATCCTTTTCATTCTTTTGTTTGCTTCCTTCTATGCCTGGGGTAATGTTTTTTTTGTTTGTTTGTTTGTTTTTTTTTTAATTCAGTTTTATTGAAATATATTCACATACCATACAGTCATCCATGGTATACAATCAACTGTTCACAGTACGATCATATAGTTATGCATTCATCACCACAATCTATTTCTGAACATTTTCCTTACATCAGAAAGAATCAGAATAAGAATAAAAAATAAAAGTAAAAGAAGAACACCCAAACCATCCCCCCCATCCCACCCTATTTGTCATTTAGTTTTTATCCCCATTTTTCTACTCATCCATCCATACACTAGATAGAGGGAGTGTGCTCCACAAGGTTTTCACAATCACACTGTCACCCCCTGTAATCTACATTATTATATAATCATCTTCAGGGGTCCAGACGGCTGGGTTGGAGTTTGGTAGTTTCAGGTATTTACTTCTAGCTATTCCAATACATTAAAACCTAAGAGGTATTATCTATATAGTGCATAAGAATATCCACCAGAGTGACCTCTCGACTCCATTTGAAATCTCTCAGCCACTGAAGCTCTTTCATCTCATTTTGCATCCCCCTTTTGGTCAAGAAGATATTTTCAATCCCACGATGCCGGGTCCAGATTCATCTCCGGGAGTCATACCCTGCATTGCCAGGGAGATTTACACCCCTGGGAGTTGGGTCCCACGTAGTGGGGAGGGCAGTGAATTCACCTGCCGAGGTGGCTCAGTTAGAGAGAGAGAGCGCCACATCTGAGCAACAAAGATACTCAGGGGGAGACTCTTAGGCACAATTATATGCATGTTTAGCCTCTCCTTTGCAGTAACAAGCTTCATAAGGGCAAGTCCCGGGGTAATGTTTTAAAGGGCTGCAGACTCTTCATATTTGTAATGATAAGCAATTTGTGCATGTTTATGTCACTCTAGTTTTTTTTTTTTTTCACAAAGCAAGTAAATTTGACGTGAAATTTTTTTCCTTTCTAGTACTGTAAAATCATGCCTGGATCTTTTGGTTAACTGGCTGCACATATACCTTAATAACCAGGATTCGGGGTCAAAGGCTTTTTGTGATGTTGCTCTCCATGGACCATTTTATTCAGTGTGTCAAGCCGTGTTCTACACTTTTGTTTTTAGACACAAGCAGTTTTTAAGTGGCAACCTGAGGGAAGGTAAGTGACGTTTGATACAAGCGTGATGGATATGAACTGGGTTTTCATTGTGTAACTTGCTGCCTTTTAGAATGTCCATTCTTTACTTTTTTGAGAATTGGGTACAAACAGTGGATCCAGGAAAATGCATGCACTCAAACTTTTATAATGAATTTCCCACAGTTTATGAGCCTCTAAAAACCCTTAAGCCTCTTTAACAGTTGATGGATTTGAGGTCGAGAATCCCTGCTTTAGAGGTGACGTCCAAAGTACATGTGGACCATGAAGATGCCGTTCTTCAGAGAAGAGGCTGAGCACTTGCTCTGTGCCGGCACCATGTCAAGCTTTCCACACGCTCTCTCCTTGGTATATCAGAGCACAGAGGAGCAGTTTGTTGAAGGTAGTAGAGAAAACAGCCCATTAAAACATTTGAATTGTTCATGAAAAGAAAGAAAACAACTTAAAGTGAATAAAATACATTATTCTCAGGGACTGCCTTCAACTAAAATACATTAATAAACAAGCTTCGTCTGGTAGATTTAAATTATAAATTAATTCTCAAATCTTCAGACAGAAGAGCATAATTCAACGGGGTTCAATTTCTAGTCTTGCCAATAAGTTGGACAAACTGCTCCCCTGTGCCTTTGGTTGAGAATGACAGCTCTAAACCAAAAGTTTTATATATGTTGTGTTAAATATGTTTTTATCTTGCATATTCTAAAAATATGTATGGGTTAAAATTAGTTGTATAAACTAGTAGAATTCACCCAGGTAAGTAAAATGTCTACTTTTCTTTGTATAGATAAATAACTATCATCTTGGTTAAAGAAGATATATTTCTTGTAAGCTATGGATGACAAAATATACATTGAAAAAACTCTTAAGAAAATATACTTAAGCACAAGTTGGTCTGCTTGCCTCTTAAAATAAGTGTGGTGTCTTTCATTAATATAGGAGAGGATTACATTCTCTAGTTCCAAGACAGTGGTCTTAGTTTAATTTTTCCTTCTACCTCCAGAGTTTTTGTTAAAATAAAATTTTTTAAAAAGGTGAAATACAGACGACTAATGCATACTTAAAAAACGATGTTCAACTTGACTAATAATTTAAGTCGTGCAAATTAAAATGAGGTTTCTCTTTTGTTTTATTTGTTGGCTGATTAGAATATTTATATTGATGAATTCAAAGAGAATGGGTTTCACTTTGTTGCTTGAACTTCTTTATTGTTTATATTTTAATGTGATAATCCTGTATGATATTTTTAAATTTTGCTTTCTAAGGAAGCCTTTCTTAATGATTTCGTGATTGTTAGCTAAAATCAAATCACATGGTCGTCTTTTTTTTCTGTATATACTCAGCATATGCTGAGCTTGCATATACTCAGTTTCCAAGCTTCATATAGGTTTATACCCACTGGGAACAATGTACCTTACATCCTGGGTCTTTGAAAGAATAAACTGCTTTCTGAATTGCCTTTAGAAAAGCTGGCATGGTCATAAATATTGTTAGCTTAGTGACATTCTTGGCTACAGATTGTGTGACTATCTACCTGTACCTTTATTTAAAGCATTTCCACAACTAAGTGGTTTGTAAATCTGTTTTTAATACGTGAAATAATCTGAGCTTTTTAAGATATCTTTTAAATTGTATCTGTACCTTTTAAAAAATCTTTTGTTCTTTTAATCAAAGGTTTGAGGTACCTTCAAAGTCTAAATTTTGAACGCATTGTAATGAGTCAGCTAAATCCTCTGAAGATTTGTCTACCCTCAGTAGTTAACTTTTTTGCTGCTATCACAAGGTAAGTTATTTACGTTTCTTGTTGGAAGTATTTAAAAGTAACTTTGTATTAATGTTAATATAGTAAAAGTCCATTAAATGTCTCTGAAATTCATAACATCAAAACATTAAAAACCAATAACCCAGTATTTTCAGGAACCACTATAATGAAACTATTATTTTTATACTTTTGCTGGCATTGGAATTGATACTTGTTATCCAAAGGGCATAATTCAACAGAAGCCTAGGCACTTTGAAATAAGGAAGGCAACTAGTAAGATAAGAGGTACAAACCAAAGGTGTTTATTAGATTGACTTCTAGTAGAAGTAAACTGGACATAAGATAAATATCCAAACATAGGAGATTAGTTTAGAGAAGGACTGTATTTTCTCAGGCCTGTGGCTGCAGCTAGCACATAGGATTTACTGTATGCTTGTTCTAAGCACTTTAACTCATTTAATCCTCACACAACTCTGTAACCTCTATTTATAAATGGGGAAAGGTGGGCACAGAGGTTAAATAACTTGCTTGAGGTCGTGTAGCCAGACAGCCCAGATTTGAATGCATGCAACCTGGTTCCTTCATAAGCATTCACTGTTAGTCTGCTTCATCTAGAAAATGAACTGGAGACCATGGGCATTTATTTAATCAAGATGTTCAGGTAGGACCAAAGCTTACAATCCTTAACAGAAAGGTATCTGTTCTATTAGAGGACAAGACTGATTCCTTCCTCGTTCCTCAGTCCCCTTTAGACAGCTTGCTGCTCTCATTCAGCAACCTTAATTCTCTTTTGCTCAGTATATTTCAGAAAGATGGTATATCCTATCTCTCTTAAAAGATCTCAAAAACTGTTAGTAAAGAATTAAGAAAAAGAATAAAGAAACCTACAACAGGGAAGAGTGATTAGTAGTTAAAAGATTTCAGCATGGTGTTGGGAGATAGGAAGGAGCCAGAAAAAGAATAAGGGCTGATGAAGGCAAGTGAGATAGCTGCCTCCTAGAATATATTTGGTGTGGGAGTGGGGGCTGCAGTTGATGAGTGGACTTAGCAGTGGCTCTAGATTTGGGATTGGCATGTGCAACTGAGGTTAGTGAGATTCAGAGCTAAGAGCAAGGGATCAAAATAAGGTATGTATCTAGGATTTGACATATCATTCTCTAGCTACATCTTTAGCTTACTTAATGGCTTTGAGAGTCATCCATATTGAACATATCTTTATTTTGAACTTAACTGTTGTGTATGTTCTATTAGTTTTTTTTTTTTTCCATTTTTATTGAGATTGTTCAGATACCATATAATTATCCAAAGATCCAAAGTGTACAATCACTTGCCCCTGGGTACCCTCATACAGCTGTGTATCCATCACACTTAATTTTTGTTCAATTTTTAGAAACTTTTCATTACTCCAGATAAGAAATAAAGTGAAAGATGAAAAAAGAAAAAAAGAAAAGGAAACTCTAAACCTCCCCTATCCCTAACCAGCCCCCTCAATTGTTGACTCCTAGTATTGATATAGTACGTTTGTTACTGTTTATGAAAAAATGTTGAAATACTACTAACTGTAGTATATAGTTTGTAATAGGTATATAGTTCTTCCCTATATGCCCCTCTATTATTAACTTCTAATTGTATTGTCATACATTTGTTCTGGTTCATGAAGTGATTTCTAGTATTTGTACAGATGATCATGGACATTGCCCACCATAGGATTCAGTTTTATACATTTCCATCTTTTGACCTCCAACTTTCCTTCTGGTGACATATATGACTCTGAGCTTCCCCTTTCCACCTCATTCACACACCATTCGGCGCTGTTAGTTATTCTCACATCTTGCTACCAACACCCCTGTTCATTTCCAAACATTTAAGTTCATCCTGATTGAACATTCTGCTCATACTAAGCAAGAGCATCTACATTTCTTCCACAAGGCAGGAGGGAGAGTCAAAGAAGGTAGAGAGGCAAAAGAAAGAGGAAACAAAAAAAATGACAGCTAGGAAGCGAAGCAGCAAAAGGAAAAATAACCTTAAATCAAAGTAGAATAAAGAATCAGACAATACCACCAATGTCAAGTGTCTAACATGCCTCCCCTATCCCCCCCCCTTATCTGCATTCACCTTGGTATATCACCTTTGTTACATTAAAGGAAGCATAATACAATGATTCTATTAGTTACAGTCTCTAGTTTATGCTGATTGCATCCCTCCAATGCCTCCCCATTTTTAACACCTTGCAAGGTTGACATTTGCTTGTTCTCCCTCATAAAAGAACATATTTGTACATTTTATCACAATTGTTCAATACTCTATATTTCACCAAGTTACACAGTCTCAGTCGTTATCTTTCCTCCATTCTTGTGGTGTCTCACATGCTCCCCATCTTCCTCTCTCAACCGCATTCTTGGTTACCTTTGTTCAGTGTACTTACATTGTTGTGCTACCATCTTCCAAAATTGTGTTCCAAACCACACACTCCTGTCTTCTATCACCCTGTAGTGTTCCCTTTAGTATTTCCTGTAGGGCAGGTGTCTTATTCACAAAGTCTCTCATTGTCTGTTTGTCAGAAAATATTTTGAGCTCTCCCTCATATTTGAAGGACAGCTTTGCTGGATACAGGATTCTTGGTTGGTGGTTTTTCTCTTTCAGTATCTTAAATATATCACACCACTTCCTTCTTGTCTCCATGGTTTCTGCTGAGAGATCCGCACATAGTCTTATTAAGCTTCCTTTGTATGTAATGGATTGCTTTTCTCTTGCTGCTTTCAGGATTCTCTCTTTGTCTTTGACATTTGATAATCTGATTATTAAGTGTCTTGGCGTAGGCCTCTTCATGTCTCTTCTGTTTGGAGTACGCTGCGCTTCTTGGATCTGTAATTTTATGTCTTTCATAAGAGATGGGAAATTTTCATTAATTATTTCCTCTATTATTGCTTCTGCCCCCTTTCCCTTCTCTTCTCCTTCTGGGACACCAATGATACGTACATTATTGTACTTTGTTTCATCCTTGATTTCCCGGAGACGTTGCTCATATTTTTTCATTCTTTTCTCCATCTGCTCCTTTGTGTGTAGGCTTTCAGGTGTTTTGTTCTCCAGTTCCTGAGTGTTTTCTTCTGCCTCTTGAGATCTGCTGTTGTATGTTTCCATTGTGTCTTTCATCTCTTGTGTTGTGCCTTTCATTTCCATAGATTCTACTAGTAGGTTTTTTGAACTTTTGATTTCTGCCGTATACATGTCCAGTTCTTCCTTTACAGCCTCTATCTCTTTTTTTTTTTTTTAGGAGCCCCAGTTCTAAATAACACCCTTTTTGGACATTTTGTGAGTGAGAAATAAACTTCTATTGGTTACTTAATGCCATGGATATATTGGGGGTTCTCTCTACAGAGCTAATATTACCCTAATAATGCAGATAGGAAGCGATTGGAAGCTTTTGAGCAGAGAAGTGACATCATCTAAGAGTTTTAAAGGATCACATATAGACTGAACAGGGTAGGGTTAGGAACAGAGAGCTCATTTAGGTTTTTGAAACAATACAGGTGAGAAGGATGTCTTGATGATCACAGTGGAGATAGTGAGAAGTGATCAGATTCTCAGTATGTTTTTAAAGTAGAGTAGAAAGGATTTCTTGATGAGTTGGAAATGGGGTGAGAGAGCAATGGGAGAGTATGACTCCAAGATTTTGAGGAATTAGAAGAATGGAGCTTCCTTTCATAGGATTGGGATGACTGTGGGAGGAGACTGTTTTGGGAGATAATATCAGGAGATTAGTTTTGGCATGTTAGTCACCTATCAGTCGTCCAAATGGAGATGTCAGGTAGGCAGATGGATATTCAGAGTGGTCTGGACTAGAAAGGTAAATTCGGAGTAATTGGTGTACATGTGGTATGAAAGCCATAAGTTTTGATGAGAAGACATCTGAGGACTGAGCCCTGAAACTTCTGTTTAGATATGGTGGAGGGGTGTTGATGAGAAGGCATCAAAGGGAACTGAAAAGCCAATGAGAGAAGAGGACATCCAGGAGACTATGATGTCCTGGAAGCCAAGTGAAGAAAAGGTTTCAAGGAGAAAGGAGTGATTGCGTATGCCACCGGTGCTGACAGTGAGATGAGGACAGATTGGCCATTGGCTTTAGCACTGTGGGGATCATTGTTAACTGTTACAGGGTCATTGGGGTGATGGGCATAAAACTTGACTGGAGGGGTTCAAGAGAGAAGATGAGGTGAGAAATTGGAAACTGTTTCAAGGAATTTATAAAGGAGTGGAGAAAAATGGAGCAGAAGGGCAGAAGTTCTAAGAAAAGTTCTGATTTTCTTTTATTTTTAAATAGAAGAAATAACAGTATGTTAGGGAGAAATACCAGTATGTCTGTTGCTAATAGGAAAGATCTCATACTAAGGAACAAATTGATGGAGGAAAAAGAGAAAGTTACTGGAACAATATCCTTGAGTTGGTGAGAGGGTGTGATATCTAGTGCATATGCAAGGGGAAGAGTTGGACGTTGCTTGTAGCAGGGACAATTCTTCCATAGTAAAAAGATGAGAGGCTAGAGTCTATGGGTCTGGTTCCAGATCAGTGGTAGAAATGGTGGGAAGAGCTTGGATTTATCTTTTTTTTTTTTTTTTTTTAAATCTTCATTTTATTGAGATATATTCACATACCACGCAGTCATACAAAACAAATCGTACTTTCGATTGTTTACAGTACCATTACATAGTGGTACATTCATCACCCAAATCAATCCCTGACACCTTCATTAGCACACATACAAAAATAACAAGAATAATAATTAGAGTGAAAAAGAGCAATTGAAGTAAAAAAGAACACTGGGTACCTTTGTCTGTTTGTTTCCTTCCCCTATTTTTCTACTCATCCATCCATAAACTAGACAAAGTGGAGTGTGGTCCTTATGGCTTTCCCAATCCCATTGTCACCCCTCATAAGCTACATTTTTATACAACTGTCTTCGAGATTCATGGGTTCTGGGTTGTAGTTTGATAGTTTCAGGTATCCACCACCAGCTACCCCAATTCTTTAGAACCTAAAAAGGGTTGTCTAAAGTGTGCATAAGAGTGCCCACCAGAGTGACCTCTCGGCTCCTTTTGGAATCTCTCTGCCACTGAAGCTTATTTCATTTCCTTTCACATCCCCCTTTTGGTCAAGAAGATGTTCTCCGTCCCACGATGCCAGGTCTACATTCCTCCCCGGGAGTCATATTCCACGTTGCCAGGGAGATTCACTCCCCTGGGTGTCTGATCCCACGTACGGGGGAGGGCAGTGATTTCACCTTTCAAGTTGGCTTAGCCAGAGAGAGAGGGCCACATCTGAGCAACAAAGAGGCATTCGGGAGGAGGCACTTAGGCACAACCATAGGGAGGCCTAGCCTCTCCTTTGCAGCAACCGTCTTCCCAAGGGTAAAACCTGTGGTAGAGGGCTCAGCCCATCAAACCACCAGTCCCCTATGTCTGTGGTCATGTTAGCAACCATGGAGGTGGGGTAGGCGAATACCCCTGCATTCTCCACAGGCTCCTCAAGGGGGCACTACATCTTTTTTTTTTTTTCCTTGTTTTTCTTTTCTTTTTTTTTTTTTTTTTAACTTTCCCTTCTTTTTTAAATCAACTGTATGAAAAAAAAAGTTAAAAAGGAAACAAACATACAATAAAAGAACATTTCAAAGAGACCATAACAAGGGAGTAAGAAAAAGACAACTAACCTAAGATAACTGCTTAACTTCCAACATGTTCCTACTTTACCCCAAGAAAGTTACCTAATATAGCAACATTTCTGTGAACTTGCTCCTACTATATCCATCAGAAATTAACAGACTATAGTCATTCCTGGGCATCCCCAGAACGTTAAATAGCTTATCTGTTCTTCTTGGATTATTGTTCCCCCTTCCTTAATTGCTCTCTATTGCTAGTTCCCCTGCATTCTACATTATAAACCATTTGTTTTACATTTTTCAAAGTTCACATTAGTGGTAGCATATAATATTTCTCTTTTTGTGCCTGGCTTATTTCGCTCAGCATTATGTCTTCAATGTTCATCCATGTTGTCATATGTTTCACGAGATCGTTCCTTCTTATTGCCGCGTAGTATTCCATAGTGTGTATATACCACATTTTATTTATCCACTCATCTGTTGAAGGACATTTGGGTTGTTTCCATCTCTTGGCAACTGTGAATAATGCTGCTATGAACATTGGCGTGCAGATATCTGTTCGTGTCACTGCTTTCCGATCTTCCGGGTATATACCGAGAAGTGCAATCGCTGGATCGAATGGTAACTCTATATCTAGTTTTCTAAGGAACTGCCAGACTGACTTCCAGAGTGGCTGAACCATTCTACAGTCCCACCAACAAAGAATAAGAGTTCCAATTTCTCCACATCCCCTCCAGCATTTGTACTTTCCTGTTTGTTTAATGGCAGCCATTCTAACCGGTGTTAGATGGTATCTCATTGTGGTCTTAATTTGCATCTCTCTAATAGCTAGTGAAGCTGAACATTTTTTCATGTGTTTCTTGGCCATTTGTATTTCCTCTTCAGAGAACTGTCTTTTCATATCTTTTGCCCATTTTATAATTGGGCTGTCTGAACTATTGTCATTGAGTTGTAGGATTTCTTTATACATGCAAGATATCAGTCTTTTGTCAGATACATGATTTCCAAAAATTTTTTCCCATTGAGTTGGCTGCCTCTTTACCTTTCTGAGAAATTCCTTTGAGGTGCAGAAACTTCTAAGCTTGAGGAGTTCCCATTTACCTATTTTCTCTTTTGTTGCTTGTGCTTTGGGTGTAAAGTCTAGGGAGTGGCCGCCTAATACAAGGTCTTGAAGATGTTTTCCTACATTATCTTCTAGGAGTTTTATGGTACTTTCTTTTATATTGAGATCTTTGGTCCATTTTGAGTTAATTTTTCTGTAGGGGGTGAGGTAGGGGTCCTCTTTCATTCTTTTGGATATGGATATCCAACTCTCCCAGCCCCATTTGTTGAAAAGACCATTATGACTCAGTTCAGTGACTTTGGGGGCCTTATCAAAGATCAGTCGGCCATAGATCTGAGGGTCTATCTCTGAATTCTCAATTAGATTCCATTGATCTATATGTCTATCTTTGTGCCAGTACCATGCTGTTTTGGCAACTGTGGCTTTATAATAAGCTTCAAAGTCAGGGAGTGTAAGTCCTCCCACTTCGTTTTTCTTTTTTAGTGTCTTTAGCAATTCGAGGCATCTTCCCTTTCCAAATAAATTTGATAACTAGCTTTTCCAAGTCTGCAAAGTAGGTTGTTGGAATTTTGATTGGGATTACATTGAATCTGTAGATGAGTTTGGGTAGAATTGATATCTTAATGACATTTAGCCTTCCTATCCATGAACATGGAATATTTTTCCATCTTTTAAGGTCCCCTTCTATTTCTTTTAGTAGAGTTATGTAGTTCTCTTTGTATAGGTCTTTTACATCTTTGGTTAAGTTGATTCCTAGGTACTTGATTTTTTTAGTTGCTATTGGAAATGGTATCTTTTTCTTGAGTGTCTCTTCAGTTTGTTCATTTCTAGCATATAGAAACATTACTGACTTATGTGCATAAATCTTGTATCCCGCTACTTTGCTAAATTTGTTTATTAGCTCTAGTAGCTGTATCGTCGATTTCTCAGGGTTTTCTAGATATAAGATCATATCATCTGCAAACAATGACAGTTTTACTTCTTCTTTTCCAATTTGGATGCCTTTTATTTCTTTGTCTTGCCGGATTGCCCTGGCTAGCACTTCCAGCACAATGTTGAATAACAGTGGTGATAGCGGGCATCCTTGTCTTGTTCCTGATCTTAGAGGGAAGGCTTTCAGTCTCTCACCATTGAGTACTATGCTGGCTGTGGGCATTTCATATATGCTCTTTATCATGTTGAGGAAGTTTCCTTCAATTCCTACCTTTTGAAGTGTTTTTATCAAAAAGGGATGTTGGATTTTGTCAAATGCTTTTTCAGCATCTATTGAGATGATCAATTGATTTTTCCCTTTTGACTTGTTAATGTGTTGTAATACATTGATTGATTTTCTTATGTTGAACCATCCTTGCATGCCTGAAATAAACCCCACTTGGTCATGGTGTATGATTTTTTTAATGTGTCTTTGGATTTGATTTGCAAGTATTTTGTTGAGGATTTTTGCATCTATATTCATTAGGGAGATTGGCCGGTAGTTTTCCTTTTTTGCAGCGTCTTTGCCTGGTTTTGGTATTAGATTGATGTTAGCTTCATAAAATGAGTTAGGTAGTGTTCCATTTTCTTCAATGTTTTGAAAGAGTTTGAGTAAGATTGGTGTCAGTTCTTTCTGGAAAGTTTGGTAGAATTCCCCCGTGAAGCCATCTGGCCCTGGGCATTTATTTGTGGGAAGATTTTTGATGACTGATTGGATCTCTTTGCTTGTGATGGGTTGGTTGAGGTCTTCTATTTCTTCTCTGGTCAGTCTCGGTTGTTTATATGTTTCCAGGAAATTGTCCATTTCCTCTACATTATCCAGTTTGCTGCCATACAGTTGTTCATAGTATCCTCTTATAATTTTTTTAATTTCTTCAGGATCTGCAGTTATGTCACCTTTTTCATTCATTATTTTGTTTATGTAGGTCTTCTCTCTTTTTGATTTTGTCAGTCTAGCTAGGGGCTTGTCAATCTTGTTGATCTTCTCAAAGAACCAACTTTTGGTGATATTTATCCTCTCTATTGTTTTTTTGTTCTCTATGTCATTTATTTCTGCTTTAATCCTTGTTATTTCTTTTCTTCTACTTGGTTTAGGATTGGTTTGTTGTACATTTTCTAGCTTCTTCAGTTGATCCATTAGTTCTTTGATTTTGGCTCTTTCTTCCTTTTTAATATATGCGTTTAGTGCTATAAATTTCCCCCTTAGCACTGCTTTTGCTGCATCCCATAGGTTTTGGTATGTTGTGTTCTCATTTTCATTCGTCTCTATATATTTAGCAATTTCTCTTGCTATTTCTTCTTTAACCCACTGATTGTTTAGCAGTGTGTTGTTTAACCTCCAGGTATTTGTGAATTTTCTAAGTCTCTGATGGTTATTGACTTCTAATTGTATTCCATTGTGGTCAGAGAATGTGCTTTGAATAATTTCAATCCTTTTAAATTTATTGAGGCTTGTTTTATGTCCCAGCATATGATCTATTCTGGAGAAAGTTCCGTGAGCACTAGAAAAGTATGTGTATCTTGGTGATTTGGGATGTAATGTCCTGTATATGTCTGTTAAATCTAATTCATTTATCAGATTGTTTAGGTTTTCAATTTCCTTATTGGTCTTCTGTCTGGTTGATCTATCTATAGGAGAGAGTGATGTGTTGAAGTCTCCCACAATTATTGTGGAAACATCAATTGCTTCCTTTAGTTTTGCCAGTGTTTCTCTCACGTATTTTGTGGCACCTTGATTGGGTGCATAGACATTTACGATTGTTATTTCTTCTTGCTGAATTGCCCCTTTTATTAGTATGTAGTGGCCTTCTTTGTCTCTCAAAACATCCCTGCATTTAAAGTCTATTTTATCTGAGATTAATATTGCTACACCTGCTTTCTTTTGGCTGTAGCTTGCATGAAATATTTTTTTCCATCCTTTCACTTTCAGTTTCTTTGTGTCCCTGTGTCTAAGATGAGTCTCTTGTATGCAACATATTGATGGTTCATTTTTTTTGATCCATTCTGCGAATCTGTATCTTTTAATTGGGGACTTTAATCCATTTACATTCAACGTTATAACCGTGAAGGCATTTCTTGAATCAGCCATCTTATCCTTTGGTTTATGTTTGTCATATTTTTCCCCTCTGTCTATTAATATCCTTTATTGTACCCATACCGAATCTCTTTAGTACTGAACCTTTCTCCAAGTCTCTCTGTCCTTTCTTTGTTTCTCTGTCTGTAGGGCTCCCTTTAGTATCTCCAGTAGGGCAGGTCTCTTGTTAGCAAATTCTCTCAGCATTTGTTTGTCTGTGAAAAATTTAAGCTCTCCCTCGAATTTGAAGGAGAGCTTTGCTGGATAAAGTATTCTTGGCTGGAAATTTTTCTCACTCAGAATTTTAAATATATCGTGCCACTGCCTTCTCGCCTCCATGGTGGCTGCTGAGTAGTCACTACTTAGTCTTATGCTGTTTCCTTTGTATGTGGTGAATTGCTTTTCTCTTGCTGCTTTCAGAACTTGCTCCTTCTCTTCCGTGTTTGACAGTGTGATCAGTATATGTCTCGGAGTGGGTTTATTTGGATTTATTCTATTTGGAGTTTGCTGAGCATTTATGATTTGTGTATTTATGTTGTTTAGAAGATTTGGGAAGTTTTCCCCAACAATTTCTTTGAATAGTCTTCCTAGACCTTTACCCTTTTCTTCCCCTTCTGGGACACCAATGAGTCTTATATTTGGACGTTTCATATTATCTATCATATCCCTGAGGTCCATTTCGATTTTTTCAATTTTTTTCCCCATTCTTTCTTTTATGCTTTCATTTTCCATTCTGTCATCTTCCAGGTCACTGATTCGTTGTTCAACTTCCTCTAGTCTTGTACTATGAGTGTCCAGAATCTTTTTAATTTGGTCAACATTTTCTTTAATTTCCATAAGATCATCCATTTTTTTATTTAGTCTTGCAATGTCTTCTTTATGCTCTTCTAGGGTCTTCTTGATTTCCTTTGTATCCCGTACTAGGGTCTCATTGATCATCTTTAGTTCTTTGAGTAGCTGCTCTAGGTGCTGTGTCTCTTCTGATCTTTTGATTTGGGTGCTTGGGCTTGGGTTATCCATATCGTCTGGTTTTTTCATATGCTTTATGATTTTCTGTTGTTTTTGGCCTCGTGGCATTTGCTGAACTTGATAGGGTTCTTTTAGGATGTGTAGACCAATTGAAGTCCTTATCTCTGATTTATCAGATCTACAGCTTCGTGGAGTACACTTTCTCTAACTAACCAGCAGGTGGCGTCCACGAGCCACCTGTTCTCCACAAGCCAGTTCTCCCCTGTTTAGCCTTTTTGGTGGGTGGGGGAGTGAGTCTTGTGGGGTCCAATTGGTGTACCAAGCTTGCGTGTGTAGTTGGTGTTGCCTGCCCTGTATATGGGGTGTGTTTCTGGGCAGTCAGGGATGGGGGGTGGCTCTAACAATCAAATCTCCCTGGTGATCCTAGAGTTTTAAAGCTGCTGCAATAGTCTAATCCTTCAGTTCAGTCCTGCCACAGTTTGTCTCTGCCACTGACCCACAAGTCCTTGGTATTGGCGTATGGCTCCTGAGACTTGCAAGCGGGCCCCTCTTCCAGGCCGTGCACCCCGGGTCCTCTGTTGAGGGATGACTGTGCTATGTCACAGGTGAGTGCTGTCCCCCCAGGGCAGTTCTGGGCTGCTGGGCTGTGTAGGGAGTCTCCCAGTCTGCTGAAATGATGGCTGAATGGGGCTTTGTTAATTCACACTGCTCTACCTTCCCAACTCTGGGACAATCAGCTGAGGTTGCAGGGAAGGCTAATGTCCACGCCCAGTTTTGTGGTGTGTGCCTGTTATTTGAAGCACTTCCGTCACACTGGGTTGTTTGGGGCAGCTCTGGGTTATGGGGCTGGCGATGGGCAGGAGTGTTTCCTGTCCACCAGGATGATGGCTGTGAGCGGACACCCCCCTTTTCTTGGGAAGTTGTGGTGTTTAGTGAATTTTCTCAGCCACTGGATTATTGTGTTTTGTCTCAGAGCTCTCTTAGTTCTGCTCTTGACTTGACCTGCCCAAATTGCAAGTCTTTGGAGCTTTCTGTATTGGGCTTCTTAGAGTAATTGTTTTAGAAAAAGAAAAAAGGATTTAAAAAAAAAAAAAAAAAAAAGTGCCCTCCTCAGAGATCTAATGGGTTATTGAAATGCTAAGAGACAAAGCAACCAGGGCCATTAAGGAAAGGTCCACAGGGCAGAGAGATCAGCTTTTCTTCGGGATTTGCATATGCGCCTCAGGGCCTGAGCTCGGGCCTGCGCTCTGCCCTTCCCCTTTCTATGTTCACCAGAACTCCAAAAATCCTCTGCTTTTATTTTGGAGTTTTTTGTGTTGTTTTTTTTCTCTATGCCTGTCTCCTCTCTGCTGGGCTGGCTGCTCTCAGATTCTCTGGTGTCTGGTCTCAGTCTATCTATGGTTGGAGTTTGGATCAGTAGAGTGAGTTTCCGATAAGGGCTGCCACTGCAGTTCTCCCTTCTCCTTCCCGGAGCTGACAGCCCCTCCTCCCACGGGACTGAGCCTGGCAGGGAGGGGCGCGGGTCCCCTGGCTACAAAAACTTACAGATTTCGCTGATCTCAGTAGTTCCACGTTTTCATGAGTGTTGTATGAAGTATGCCCAAAGACAGATTGCTCTGTGGTGTCCAGTCCACGCAGTTCCTGGCTTTCTACCTACTTTCCTGGAGGAGTAACTAAAACATACAGCTCACCAGTCTGCCATCTTGCCCCCCTTTATCTCTTTTGCAGTATCTTCTCTAAACTTTTTGAATTGATTTAGCATTAGTTTTTTAAATTCCTGTATCTCAGTTGAAGTGTACGTTTGTTCCTTTGACTGGGCCATAACTTTGTTTTTCTTAGTGTAGGTTGCAATTTTCTGTTGTCTAGGCATGGTTTCCTTGGTTATCCAAATCAGGTTTCCCAGACCAGAACAGGCTCAGGTCCCAGAGGGAAGAAGTATTCAGTATCTGGTTTCCCTGCGGGTGTGTCTTAGAAAATTGCTCCACCCTTTGATGCCTCGGGTCACTGTGCTTTTCTGCCCAGCAGGTGACGCCTGTTAGCCTGTAATTCTTGACTGGTGTGAGGCAGTGTGTCCGTGTTCCCCCAGGCTCTGGGGTCTGGTTCTGAATGGAAAGGGCCCCACCCGTTTCCTCCTAGAGAAGACAGACCCCTCAGGTGGAGGTCATTAGCATTTCAATGGTCTTGCTCTCTGCTTGTGCTGTCTCCACCCTTCTCCGCTTCACAGCCCTGGAAACTGAAAATGACTGGGGCTTTCTCCACTGAGCTGAAAAATAATCAGATAGCCCCCTCCAAGGCTCTCCAAGGTCAGTCATCACCCAAATCCTCTGTCTGTTTTTTGGGGGTGCGTACCTGTAGTGAGCAGTTCACACTCGCTACTTAAAACCCCAGTTGGAGCTCAGCTGAGCTGTATTCGCTTGCTGGGAGAGAGCTTCTCTCTGGCACCACAAGGCTTTGCAGCTCGGGCTATGGGGGAGGGGGTCTCAGGACTTGGTTCCGCAGATTTTACTTACAGATTTTATGCTGTGTTCTCGGGCATTCCTCCCAATTCTCTTTGGTGTATGATGAGTGGATGGTCTCGTTTGTCCCCCCGCAGTTATTCTGTATTATTTACTAGTTATTTCTGGTTTTTTGTAGTTGTTCCAGGGGGACTACTTAGCTTCCACTCCTCTCTGTGCCGCCATCTTGCCCGACCTCTCTATTAGTTTTTAAAACCAATTCTTTGTTGGGATTTGAGCTGTTCTTTTTTTTTTTTTTTAATTAAATTTTATTGAGATTGTTCACATACCATGCAGTCATCCAAAGTGCACAATCAGATTGCCCATGGTTCCATCATATAGCTGTGCACCCATCACCACAATTATTTTTTTTTCAATTTTTAGAACATTTTCATTACTCCAGAAAAGAAATAAAAACAAAAAAGAAAACTCAAATCCTCCCATACCCCTAACCAGCCCCCCTCCATTATTGACTCATAGATTGGTATAGTACATTTGTTACTGTTGATGAAAGAATGTGAAAATACTACCAACTGTAGTACATAGTTTGCAATAGGTATATTTTTCCCTATATACCCGTCTTTTATTAACTTATAGTTATAGTGTCTTACATTTGTTCTAGTTCATGAGAGAGATTTCTAATATTCTTACAGTTAATCACAGAGATGGTCCACCAGAAGATTCACTGTTTTATACATTCCCATATTTTAACTTCCAACTTTCCTTCTGATGACATACATGACTCTAAGCTTCCCCTTTCCACCACCTTCACACACCATTCAGCACTGTTAGTTGTTCTCACAATGTGCTTATGTCACCTCTGCCCATTTCCAAACACTTAAGTTCAACCTAGTTAAACATTCTGCCCATAATAAGCAACTGCTCCCCATTCTTTAGCATTGTTCTAAGTCTTGGTAACTTATATTTCGTGTCTATGAGTTTACATATTATAATTCATATCATATCATTGAGACCATGCAATGTTTGTCCTTTTGTGTCTGACTTATTTTACTCAATATGGTGCCCTCAGGGTTTCTTCATCAACCTGTTTTTTTTTTTAAGGCGGCTTCGTTCACCCACCATACATTCTGTCCTAAGTGAATAATCAATGATTCCCTGTATAATCACGTATTTAGGCATTCACCACCATCACCACTATCTATATAAGGACATCTCCATTTTTTTTCCACAAAGGAGGAGGAAGAGTCAAAGAAGGTAGAGACAAAAGAAGAAGAAAAAGGAAGAAAAAAAAATGACAGCTAAAAAGCAACAACAGGAAAGATAGAATTAAACTAAAGTACAATGAAAGTCAGACAACATCACCAATGCCAAGAGTCCCATACCCTTCCCTTATATCCCCCTTTTATAGGCATTTAGCTTTGGTATATTGTCTTTGTTACATTAAAGGATGCATAATACAATGTTTCTGTTAACTATAGTCTCTAGGTTGCATGATTGTATTTTTCCCCCAGTACTGCCCCATTTTTAACACCTTGCAAGGTTGACATTCATTTGTTCTCCCTCATGTAAAAACATATTTGTACATTTTATCACAATTGTTGAGTACTCTAGGTTTCACTGAGTTATACAGTACCAGTCTTTATTTTTCCTCTTTCCTTCTGGTGTCCCACATGCTCCTAACCTTCCTCTTTCAACCATAATCACAGTCATCTTTGTTCAGTGTACTTGCATTGTTTTGTTACCATCACCCAAAATTGTGTTCCAAACTTCTCACTCCTGTCTTTTCCTATCTGTAGCGCAGGTATCTTGTTCACAGACTCTCTCATTGTCAGATAATATTTTAGTCTCTACCTCATATTTGAAGGACAGCTTTGCCAGATATAGGATTCTTGGTTGGCGGTTTTTCTCTTTCAGTAGCCTAAAGATATCACAGCACTTCCTTCTTGCCTCCAGGGTTTCTACTGAGAAAACCACACACAGTCTTATGAAGCTTCCTTTGTATATGATGGATCACTTTACTCTTGCTGCCTCCAGGATTCTCTGTTTGTTTTTGACATTTGATAATCTGATTATTAAGTGTCTTGGCATAGGTCTGTTCAGATCTATTCTGTTTGGGGTATGCTGCAGTTCTTGGATCTGTAATTTTATGTCTTTTATAAGAGATGGGAAATTTTCATTGATTATTTCCTCTATTATTCTGCTCCTTTTCCCTTCTCTTCTTCTGAGACACCCATGACATGTACATTTATGCGTTTCACATTGTCATTCAATTCCCTGAGACGTTGCTCATGTTTTTCCATTCTTTTCCCTATCTGTTCTTTTGTGCGTAGGATTTCAGGTGTCTGGTTCTCCTGTTCCTGAGTGTTTTCTTCTGCCTCTTGAGATCTGCTGTTGTATGTTTCCATTGTGTCTTTCCTCTCTTGTGTTGTGCCTTTCATATCCTTAGATTCTTCCAGTTGTTTTTTCAAACTTTTGATTTGTACCTTTGCCCAGTGTTTTCTTTATATCCTTCATCTCTTGACTTGGTTTTTGAATTGATTTAGCATATTTCTTTGAAAATTTTTATTTGATTGTTTCATTAAAGTGAAATATTATCTCAACTGTATCTTAATTGAGGTGTAAGTTTGTTCCTTTGACTGGGCCATATCTTCGTTTTCCCTAGTGTAATTTGTAGTTTTCTGTTGTCTGGGCATCTGGTTTCCTTGGTTACCCCAATCAGATTTTCCCAGACCAGGCCAGGTTCAGGTCCCAGAATGGGGCTGTATTCAGTGTCAAGTTTCCCTGAGAGTGTGTCTTAGAAGATTGACTGGCTTTCCTATGAGTCCTATAGCTTTTGTGCTTTTCCTAACCTTCCCAGCAGGTAGCGCCTGTCAGCCTGTTTCTCCCGACTGGTGTAAGGAGGTGTGGCCCCTTTAATTCTCTGCTTAGATTGTTTCTGTTTTGACTGTTTTCCCCCAGGCCCTGGGGTCTGAGTTCTGAAGGGAGGACTGGCACTAGAGCTGGGCCCCACCTCCTTCCTCTTAGGGAAGATACACCCCCTAGGGAGCTATCTTCTGCATTTGGATTACTCCTTTGTAATAATCCTCTCTGACTCTGTTAACTCCACCCCTGTCTGTGTCAGAGCACTGTGAAATGAAAATGGCTGAGGCTCTCTCCACTGAGCCCTCAGGCTGAGAGAGAGGAAAAGCGAAAGAAAGTCCCCTTTCAGAGCCAGTCCACAGTCCTCCAGTTTCCCCCATTGGTCAGAGAGAGCACCCAGTCTTCTGGGCTCCCTTTCCCGGGGCACAGGTATTTTTTGGCTCTCTAAGGTCAGTCATCTTTAAAAGCCTCTGTATTTTTCCTTTTTTTTTTTTTTTAATTAATTTTGTTCCCTGTCAGCCCCACCTCTTCTCCACTGGGAGCGACCTCAGGATACTTTGCTGCTTGTTAGGGGTTCGTTTATGTTTGTAGCTTGTATTCAGCAGTCCACATTTGTTGACTAAAACCCCAGTTGGAGCTAGGCTGAGCTATATTTGCTTGCTTCAGGAATGCTGCTTTCTCCCACAGCAAGGTCTTGCAGCTCAGCCTACCATCAGGGGAGGGAGCTCCTGGTACAGTTCCACAGTTTTTACTTAAAGAGTTTATGCTGCGATCTCAGCCATTCCACCCAATCCAGGTTGGTGTACAATGTGTGGAGTCACGGTTGTCCCCTAGCAGTTGTTCCAGATTATTTGCTAGTTGTTCTTGGTTGTTTATTAGTTGCTCCAGGGAACTAACTAAATTCCACACCTCTCTATTGCCGCCATCTTGCCCCTCCTCTCCTCTGTTTATTTTTCAGTAATGAGAACAACAGCTTAGGAACAGTCTGTGTGTCTTGGTGTGCAGGCTCACACTTCCTTGTCATACCCAAAAGTGCAATTGCTCAGATGTAGGAGATGCACCTGCCTTGTGAAAAAGGCTTTAGCAGATATTACCAGTTGTTTTTCAATGCGGTTTTTGCTGGTTTGCACTCCCACCAGGAGCAGGGAATCAAATACAGTCCTTGACTAATGGAACAGAAATAGAAGTATGTTGTGTAAAGTTGCAGTAGTGATCTGAGAACCTTAGAATACATATTTTGAAGAACTGTTGTGGGAGGAGGGCGTGGGAGGTGAATTCCTGACTTCTTTCAACCCTGTGTTCTTCCCTCAGGAAAGTCCTAATTTCTTCTTTATCACCAACCAAGTTTCTCCACCAATAACCACTACTTCTTTTCACTAATTCTTTAATTTCTATTTCACCAATCCTTTAATTGTTTTGCAAACATTAAAAAAAAAGACAGCCACGTAATTTTACAAACTTGTACTCTGCAAGCATTTTAATTTTTAGTGAGTAATACCTATTAATCTACACCCAATCCCATAGAGCTTCTGAGTGGTGGCTACATTTCCTTTCTTATCAAACTTGTAAATAGTAGACACTGAGAACTGTACCCTGAAAGCATTAGTTTCTGCTTTATGTTATTTTGTTTGCTCTGGTAATGTTCAGCAATATTTATGTGGTCAGTATAATTGTCACTTGTAAATCATTGTGTCCCTGTGGAGTAATTCCAGCATGTAAATGCCTCGGTCTGTGTTGGTTTTGGTGTCCCACAGTAAATACCAGCTAGTCTTCTGCTACACTATCATTGAGAGGAATAATCGCCAGATGCTACCAGTTATTCGAAGTACAGCTGGAGGGGACTCCGTGCATACCTGCACAAATCCACTTGACACCTTCTTCCCCTTTGATCCTTGTGTTCTTAAGAGGTAGGTACTCTTAAATAATTGATGCTGACAGCGGTAAATTTAAATGTTATATGTATATATATGTTTTTCTCAAGATTGGGATTTAGGTATTCTTTGTCATAAGTGGCCCTTCCTTGCTGTTCATTAGAGTCTCATGGTCTCCTTGCACATAGTTCACAGGCCCCAGGTAGAAAATGACTGTCACAGTCTACTGCGTACACAGGGTTGGTAGAGCTTTACCTCAGGAAGAGCCCAGATTGACACCAAAGGTTTTTTGCTTGTTTGATTTTTTTTCTTCTCTAAACCTGTTGGCTGAAACATAAGAGCTTAAGTATATCTCAACGTGCTGTGATAGGGATTGGGCTGCCTTTTCTTAGCTCAGATTAATTTTTTGCCATGTGACTTACTCCTTCCTCTAGAGACCACATCATATACTATTCAGTACAGGATTAACAAAAGCCAAGCTTTTTATTGACACTGATAATTCTGGAAAACCACCAAGCATTAACTTTGCATCTATTTAAGGAAGACAGATTTTTGCTTATTATGCAGTTTCTAACTAGCAGCACTGTGAATTGAGATTGCCTGATTTCCCGAATCTTGGTTGACTAAAAAAACCAGATTAGTTGTTTTTCCCAGACTTCTTACTTTGCAGCAAGTTACTGTAGTAATATAGAAAAGGAAGCTCCAGAATATTGTAATTTAGTTTTCATTTGGATAAACAGTAATTCTGGTGTCAGTCTTTGCCAAGTTTAGAAACAATTTCACTTGAAAATGAAAAGATGAGACACAGTAGATGCAATATTTAATCTATATGAGTGGATGGACACTTGAAAGAGCCTACATTAGTTACGGTACTTGCATATAGTATCTTTTGACACTGATTGTTGGACCATAATTTTCACTCTTGACTTTGGGAGATGGGTCTTGTGAGAAAAGAGCTAAATATGCTTTGACATCCTCTATAGTATTTAACTGTGAAATGTCATTTAGCTGATGTTACCTTTGTTGACAGGTCAAAGAAATTCATTGATCCTATTTATCAGATATGGGAAGACATGAATGCTGAAGAGCTTCAGGAGTTTAAGAAACCCATTAAGAAGGTAAATTTATGATTCCATATACTATCTGGGAAGCTCCTTTGACAGATCCCAGTCAAATAGTAAACAGCAATGTTATGCTTAAAAAATACTAAATTTTATTTTATTTTGCTTTTAAAAATTCCAAGTGCAGTTTAGTTCTTCTTCTGAAAAGACATGTTTTTTGTTGTTGTTGTTTAATTAATTTTTAAACCATACACTTCACATCCTGGCTTTGGAAGTAAAAGTTAATAGAAAATTAGCCAAACAAATTTAAATTTAGATCTTTATCACTTACTGCCACCAAGTAACAATCTCAAATTGCCTTATGTTGACATTATACTGGATGATTACATTAATTTTGTAGATCTTTGTGAATATGTGGTAAAGATACAGATTTGCAGCATATCCTCCAGTACGCATTGGGTGGAGCTGAGTCAGTTATTGCCAAAGGAAAAAATTATAATCCAGTAATAAATAGTGTCATTCTTTTTCTTTGTAGCACATTTATTTCCACATTAAAAGTCAGCTTTAATATGCCTGTCCCTTATCTCATAAATAACCATTGAAAAGGCCATTGTGTGCTTTTCTTTATATTTTGCATGGGGCAGGGAGGCCCATTGTGTTAGATACAAGGGCTGTAACACTTAGTGAGATAACATGGCATTGCACTTCCCTCACTAAGCTTAAAAATCTGTTTGAAAATCAGACTTTCAACAGATAGTTACAAAGTGTGTTAAGTAATTATGTCCTTGATTTGTAATAAAGAAGAACATATCAGAGGAAGCTTTCAGAATTGCTTCCGATATTTTCTTAACCTTTATCTTTACGGAAGTAGCACATTCCTGAGGAAAGGAACTCTTGAAAGCTCTTCAGCTGCCACTTGTGATCTTATTGATAATCTGTGTTGTTTACACAGGAGATGGTAGAAGATGAAGATGATGATTTTCTGAAAGGTGAAGTCCCCCAGAATGATCCTATGATTGGGATTACGCCGAGCTCCTTTGACTCACATTTCCAAAGCCCCTCAAGTAGTATGGGCTCCCCCCCGGTGTTATATATACCAGACCAGTCCCGTCTCATACCGAGGATTTGTGAGTGAGACACCACATTTCTCCCCATCTTGCCCTTTGGTACTGAAGTTCCTACTGTTTGAGCATCACATTGAACTAGAACAAGTACATGCCTTATGCATCTTACTTTCAAGCTAGACTTAATCTAGTGTCTGAACAGATAGGGTTGTGTTTTTTTTTCCTGTTTTGCTCCCCTTATAGACAAAAGGAAAATGTTGAATATCATGTGCAATATTTTGCAGTGAAGTTGATGACAAACGTTGAAGGCTGTTTGTATATTTAATGTATACATTTTTTGTGTTATGACTTTCTGACATAATTATTGTGAAATTTCTAATCAGTATCAGTCTGTTTTAACAGTTGCATCTTAAACAGGTTTTTGTCAAAGCCATAGTCACAGGACTGTGTTGATTTGATTTCTTTTCAGTGAAAAATCTTGCAGGACACTATTTAAAGTCTTGAATTAGAGTGTGTCTATTTTGGATACATTGTTTGCCTTCTGCTGTAATTGTATCTGTATGTGGGATCTAGCTGGAAAGTGGGGAAATGACCAGAGCTAGCCTGGGATGCCCAGAGTTGGAGCTGGCACTCAAAGAGATAATCTCACCAGGGACATGAAAGACCAATAAATGCCAGGAGGGAAGAGACAGAGGTTTTAGGGAATAAGAAGCAGACAGATAATACACTTGTGCACTGTAAACCTGAATTTAAAAGAAAAATGGATTTCCAAGTAAATGTAATTCACATTGGCTGAAAATTGGTTTGGATTTTTCTAAAATATATTCACAGTATTTTACCCTTAGTCTCTCAAAAGTACTGTTAGAGCTGGAACTGTTTATTTATAGTAAAATGGAACAGCAAGTTTTTACTGACCAGCATCAGTTGATCATTTTGAGAATTTCTTTGTCCAAACATGAAATACAGTTTTTTTAGTTGTTTTGGTGCAGTGATTTTGCTAGCACAAGAGGCTGACGTTTGTGCTGTAGCCTAATAGCTGTTCATATCATGGGTTCAGCTGTATGAAATCCTCTTCCAGTGAGGCTCTTTTTGTATTTTTATAACTAAATCCCCAGAGAGGGGGAGTCAAGACAACCTCGCTTTATAACAGATTTGTACAGGAGTCATTTTGAACCCCATAAGTATTTTAGCATCATTCTTTGTGTGTACCTTTTTGCTTACTTGTGAAAATAGGCATCTTCAAATGTATTTATTTTTCTGCCAATATTTCTGTTCTTTATTTAAAAGCAAGCAGTATTTTCTTCATCACAGATATTTTCTAATATTTGCTCTTTCCTAGGGCTCTGTACACTTGTATAATTACATGGACGGTAATTTAGAATTTGATTTTCAGTCAGTAAATAACATTTTGGAAAATAGAAATTTTTAATTGCATTAAAAAGTTTGGGTTTTGAAATGTTCTTTCAGTGACATGGTGAAAAGTCATTTGAGAACCTTAAAGGTTCTCTGTTTTTTAACTGCTGACAAAAAGTGGAATTTTTTTATACTGGATAAAATGAGTAAATGAAAATGTGTCTACTGACGTTAATGCTAAGTGGAGTCTTCTTTGTGGGATGGAGAGTAGTTTTAATGTAGTATGATGTATTGACAAATAGGTGTTTAATTTCAAAGCAGGAGCTTCAGGAGAGGAAAAAACATTTGAAAATAAAACTGACATAATCTGGAACTTTTGTTCTTATGCCAATAAAGGAAGGTACCTTAATAAAGAGAGCTCTCACATAAATATTGTTTTCTGTGTGCTTTTTACTGATCCAATGTATGAAAGCATCATTTTGCTATGGAAAACTGCTATTTGAACCTTCACTATTAAAAAGCAGAAAATATTGCCAGTGTGGTTGGGAGTGTTCAGAAATAAATTGCACATCAGTGATGAGGGTGACTTCCAGGTGCATCGTCTGAAGGATCAGTAACTGCCCGATTGCACTCTGCCAAGGATGACTGAGTCTTGAACTTGAGAAGCAAACATTTTCAAAAGAGTTACATGTTTTAAAAGGAACCTTTTTGGAAAAAAAAATATGAAACTCCTTAGAAATTATATAAAAACAATGGGATTTTTCTATCCCTCTTCTGAAACGTGAATCTTCAATTGGGTTGGAGTTTTCAGGTCTTTGTTGTTCTTCATGCTCTGGTTGGGTCCTCCTTAATGAGATGTGGCTGATTTATGCAGGTGTGGCAAAAGGGCCGGTGGGTGTCAGGCCTGGCTGCCCTTCCCAACCAGGTGCATGACTTTCAGCAAGTTACCTACCGTCTGAGCCCCACTTTCATTGAGCTGTAAAATGGAAATAATTAATACCTGTTTTCGAGTTGTGAGGATTCAGTAGAAGTGCACGTATTCACTTAAGCACAGCTGTTGTTTGGTTTGCTCTTGAGAAACCTAGTTAAGCAGGAAGCACTTTCATGGAAAGGTCGTCTTGAAGCCAAGATAACTTCCACTTCTTCCATAGTACCTCCTTAGTGCCTACTTAGGAGATCTGAACTGGAGAGAGAGGGTCAGTGCTTCCCCAGCAGGAACTGCTTATGATAGTGCTTCCTAACCCTGGTTGTGCCTTAGAATCCTCTGGGGAGCTTTGAAAAACTGGATGCCCAGGCTCAACACCATCCAATTAAATCAGAATCTCGTGGGAAAGGGGCCTGAGCATTGATCTGTTTTGGGTTGTGTTTTGCTAACATAAAAAACTTGACATTTCAACTATTTTAAGTATACAATAGCATCCATTACATTTTAAATGTTGTGCTGCCATCCCACCATCCGATACCAAAACATTCAATCACCCAAAACAGAAACTGTATCCTTGAAGCAGTAACTGCTCACTCATTCCCCACTCCCACCAGTCCCTGGCCACCTCTAATTTACTTTCTCTTTATGAGTGCTTATTTTAGATATTTCATGTGCGTGAACTCATGCCATTGATGTTTTTAAAAGCACCCCCCCCCCACACACACACACACACATACCCTCAAGCTGGTGCTAAGGTGCAGACAGAGTTGAGAACCATCCATTGCTTCACACTGTTTTTTTTTCACTAGATGACCACACATACTCTGCCATGCTAACTCATCAAATGCTTGGTTTCTGTGTATTTCAGTTCACCATATGCATTTTTTAGTTGTCCTTATACTACAGATACTAATTTGGATTCACTAAATATTTACCAAGTTTCTACATAATGTTCATATTTTTCTAATGGTCGTGATACACATCACAGTGTTGCTGTACTAAGATTATACCATTCCTTAAAAGTTGATCATGATGATTATTGTCACTATTACGGAGAAAGCTGCAGAAGCATCTTCCGTTAGTGGAGGGTGGTTTTGGTTTGGTTGTGATGGTGGTTTGATTTTGTTTTCTACTTTCGGTGAATCGCTTTTCTCAGATTATTTCCCAGGGGAGAGCTCATGATCTTCATGTTCTTGCTACATATTGACCATAGAATAATGTGATGTGCTTACAGTTTTAAACACTTTCATATATATATAGTTTGAACCTTGCAGTCAGCCATCTTGTGAGGTAGGCAGGGCAGGAGCCCCAAGGCTGTGTTTGGGGTGTTTGTCGGATGACGGAACTGACTAGGGGGTCCTCCGTTGTGATGAAGGTCCTGGTGTGTCTGAGGAAAGGGACTTGAACTCGAGGGCATTAGGAACTGTGGAACTGTGGAAGGGGCTGTGGGCCAGATTTCATTTTAGAAATACCTTTGGCTGCCAAGTGGAGAGGAGATGGTCTGGAAGAGGCAGACGGGGGAGCCCAGCAGGAGGTGGGCATGTGGGCGAGGTGTGTGTATGTGTGTGTGTGTGTTGGGGGGGGGGTGCTGTTAAAGTTGGCTGGAGCGGGTGGCCAGGGCTAAATTCACACAGATGTGTGGGGAGTTCCAGAAGGCTGAGGTTTCCTGGTTGCAAGAGGAAGGTGAGGCCGTCTCCTGGGTTGAGGGGAAGTTGCGGGGAGGGTGGCCAGGGAGGTGCAAGAAGGCCTCGTGCCACTTTGGCTGGGCCCAGTGAAACCCACTTCCTGGTGACACTTTCTCCTCTTTTTCAGGTGCAAATTGTCAGGAGTTCACTCTCTATTTGCACAGATGTGGGCCAATCTCTGCCACCTCCAGGCTGAGCCTCCAACCCCCTCTTCATTGTGACCCGGATGAAGGTTTGCAGCGTGTTCTGGAACACAGCCCGGCCTGGGTCCTATCTCAGGGCTTCCCGAAACACCCTGCTAGTTCAGTTTCTGAGGAAACTGGCTCAGAGAGGTTAAGTAACTTGCAAACTGTGACCTTGGTTCAGTAACCCAAACTGCACAGCCTCTGCCCAGCTGGTCTCCGTGGGCGATTGCAATGTCGTTTCTGAATCGGACCTGGAGAACGGATCCTGCCCACCCTTGCTGCGCCCCCCGCCCTGGCCGCAGACTTAGACCCAGATTCCCGACCAGGCTTCCTGGATCCCCTTCAGGCCTCGCGGGAGGTGGCAGATGTTATTGTTCATATGTTTGTTTTGTGAAAAAATGAGCTTTGCAGTATTGTGATTTTAGTCCAAAGGCAGAAACCTACGATTGCTTCCACAGTATCTGGCGGGGATAGACAGGATTGGTGGTTTCCTTCTTATCTGACTGGCTCAATCCTTTAACACAAGGATTTTTAGCCTAGGATATTCATAAACCTTCTGAAATTTCTTGGAAAGGGACTCCTGAAAAGTTAAAATTCAATTTGGTAAGGCAAACTGCTTCAGCCCCAGGCAGACCAACACAATATTGTTCTTGACCTTTTGCCTTTACAGAATGCCTTACGTTTATTGACTGTTCTCTGTTCTGCAACTCCAATAATAGCTATCTGAATTCTTTACTATATGCCAGGTAACAGGTAGATGCTATTAGTTTCCCCATTCTACCTATGAGGAAACCGGCTCAGAGAGGTTAAGTAACTTGCTCAAGGTCACACAGTTGGTAATTGGTCACCCTTGATTCAAACCCTGGTCTCAGTCCAGAGCTTCATACTTGGGATTTATTTCATTTTTCCTGCATCACAGTGTTTATAGTCTTACTATCTAGGAGTATGCTAATGTGATTGAAACATCTGACTTTGGAATCATACAAAGCTGATTTTTATCTCACTTCGACCACTTATTTATATAACTATGGGCAAGTTACTTTATCTGTAATATCAAAGGTATATCTGGGTTTGTGAGGAGCAAATGAGAAATGTAGGTGTAATAACATAGGGAAATCATTTTCTGATAGCTAGAGAATTGTTTTGTTGGGCAAGTGGTTAAGCTGGTGCTGAGGGACATGCACGAGCTGTCTTCTGTGGCCACTGAGCATTTTGTGTCGTATGGGGCATGTAAGCTGGGGGTGGGGTGGGGTGGGGTGGTGGTGGACTCAGCTGTTACTATCAAGGGGAAATCGTTTGAAAGAAGAGAAAGTGGAATACGCATGACGAAATTCTAAGTGTCTGATCTCTTCCTCACCTTGCCACTGTATCTTTTATAAACTGACTTTTTGTTAATGTGTTGTGGCGGTGGGTGGATTTTAGTAGTATTTTCAAATTTTCGAAGACAGCTGAGCTCTATCTCGAGGGTTCCTAGCCAATCTGTTGACTGCCTACTGGATGCCAAGCCCTGTGCCCTTGGTGTTTTCGAAATGTGTGGGTGCTAGCGAGGTTCGAGATCTCCCAGTTTAAGCGGGTTTATGTTCATTACTCATTCAATACGATCCTATGGAGCAGCACAGCAGGTTCTCAAAGTCAGATGACTTGCTCAAGGTCAGACAATAGAGCGGAGGATTTGAACAGAGGTGAACGGAGGTACTCAAGCCAGGCTGCAGGTGAAGACTCTCGCGGTGTGCACCGCCCCTGGCCGATGCCTCCACCCCCACACACCTTTGGGACTACATTTCCCAGCGCCCCTGACGAAGCCCTCCAGCCGCTCCCGAAGCCTCTTCCTAGCTTTTGAACTACATTTCCCGTGGGACTTTGCGGCTCTGCCCTGGTTTTCCCCTACCTTTGCCGGCCGCGCAGCCTCCTTCCGGACTCCACTTCCCAGCAGCGCCCACAGCGGGCTGGGCGGGGCGCGGCGACCCGAGGGGCGGGGGCGGCAGGCGGCCCTGCGCGGGGGAGGCCAGCGCCTCCCTGGGCCTGCCGGGGCGGCAGCCTCCGCGATGCCGCTGCTCGTTGAGGGGCGGCGAGTGCGGCTGCCTCAGTCCGCCCGGGACCTCGTACGAGCCCACCCGCCTCTGGAGGTGAGCGGGACCCGGGCGCGAGGGCTTCGGGGCGGACCCGAGGGTAACCTGTCGGGCGGGAAGACCTCTCCTCTCCCCACCGCCACCGCCCCACGCTCCCTCGAAAGAGATTTTAAACTTGGTGCAGCCGAGGTGCGGTTAGCGCATCCGGAGCCGCGGCGGCCGACTTTCTGTTTTCATTTGAGAGGTCTGTGGAGCTTTTTGCCTTCTTTAGACCTTACAGGGCATCTGCCGAGGTTCCTCTTTTAGAGGCGGGGACGGAGGCCCAGAGAGGTTAGGTGACTTGCGCAAGGTCGCACAGCACCGCGGCTTGAGGCTCCCCGAACTCCCGATTCCCAGATTGGGCGGTCCCTTCTCCCATAACGGACGTGGCCGGTTAAGGCAAATCTGGGCACCCTTCCTTGGCCACTGGCACTCGCAGAGGACCTCCTCCCCGTGGTGAACGTTGCCTCGTCCACGTGTCTTCAGGAAGCAGGAGGTTATTCCAAGGTGTGCTTCGCACAGCGGTGAGCAGGAGCGTCCTGGCGGGGCCCCTTGCCGGCCTCCTGGGGCACAGGGCTCCCGGTTATTTTTAGCCAGAAGAAAGGGCTCTGCTTTTCCCCAGCTGGGTCGGTGGAGAGGACCACGCCCTGATGGAAGGGTCCCCCCCCACCCCCGCTTTTGTCCTCAATTAGATTTCTGAACGCTTGAGATTAGATTCACATGCTCATGTAGGGACCGTTTGGAAGGTGAAAAAATTCAGGACCAAACATTCGACTCATCACAGATCCAGTTAGGGGATAATCAAGCCCCCATTCACTGACAAGACATTCTTAGGCTGGGCAGGGTCCCTGCTCTCAGGGCAGTTAACAGTCTAAAGGAGGGGGGTGTGCGGGATTTTTTAATCAAAGAATGGCTCAAATATCACAAACCATTAAGTGCTGTAAAGAAAAACATGCCTTTTCACTCTGAGATGTGAAACACAGGGCCTGGCCTGGAAGGTTAGGGAAGTTATGCTTGAGGATGCTTGAGGTTTCTTCTGTAGCAGTTGCACAGTGTGGAATTATTGTGTTTGCTGCTTACTTGTTTTGTTTATTCTCCTTTGAACTGTCTCCCAGATTGTAAACTTCCTGAAAGCAGAGTATCTGTCATTGCCTTTGTATTCTCAGAGCCTTGGGCAGCCCCTGGTGTAAGAGTGGGCATTCTGTAAATAGTTGTTACATAAATGAGTGAACAAAATGACAACTGAACTAGGGTTTGACGGATGACATGGAATTACTGACAGCAAGAAGGCAGACAGCTCTGTGTGATTCGCAACTTGCATTTCACAGACAAACTAGTGATATTAGCCACATTTATGGTGGCCTAGGAGATCTAGGCATTTGCTAAGCGCTTTCCTTGGACCCCATCAACTGTCACACTTGTTAACCAGCAGAGGACTCACCAAGGAAGACAATTTCAGCTGCCTTAAGAGTTTAGGTGATCTCTCTCCTTTTTGAAAATTTCCATGATAAAAAGTTAAAAGGATCGATGTCCCAGGCAGGGCACCGAATGTGGAGAGAGGGTGGGGTCTGGTGACATGTCAGGGCAGCTCCTTTCCCAGGAGGTTGTGGCCTGTTAGGGAGACGTGGCCTAGAAGGGCTGTGCGGTAGGGACAGTTCTCCTGAGTGGAGTGTGGAGGAAGGAGGATCCCTTTCCCCTGAAGCAGTCTCAGGGCAGGAGGATGGAGGCAAGAGAGAGATTTGAAAAGGAGAGGGTGGGGAGGGCATTCTCGTTGGACAAGCTGACTGCATTTGTGTGGGGCTGCGGGGCTGGCCAGTGTCCCTGGTGCAGTGAGTATGAGAAGGGAAAGAGTGAAAGACAAACCTGGAGAGGTAGGTTGTACTCAGATTGAGTGATTATTGTACTTAGAGTGCTCATTATTTCATCCAGTAAGGGATGGGAAGAAATAGAAGGATTAATTCTTATTTTTATAGCAAGTAGCCTGTCCTCTTTGTAGAAAAATAGAAAATAAAGATATTAAAAAGAAGGAAGAAACTTACCTATGATCACTGCTATCTTCACATTTTGGGGAATACCCTTACAGAGGTTTTTCATTCTACGTAATATACGTTTAAAAAATGGTAACATACAATATAGTCTGTTTTATAATGTGCTTTTTTCATGTAACAATATGTTGTGAGTATGCAGCACCAGATGTTGTGTAAGCTTTCCATAGCTATGCTAAGAATATAATAATGATAAAAATAAAAACAGTAACAGCAATACAGTGGAACTTGCGGAGCATCCCAGCCCTATGAAGTAGTTGCTATCTCCATTTTACAGATGAAGACTGTTGAGGCACAGAGAGGTTGAGTAACTTGCCCAAGGTCACACAGTCTGTAAGTGTTGAAGCCAGGATTAGAACCCTGGCAGTCTGTCCTTGAGTCTCGAGCTGTGCTGCCCCATAAAATAGCCATGAGACACATGCAGCAGTGACATTTAAGTTAGTGAAAATTAAATAAAATATTAACATTTTTCCTCCGTCGCAGTGGCCACATTTCCAATGCTCAGCAGCCACATGGGGCTCGTGGCTACTGTCTGAGACAGCACAGAGAGAGACCATTTCCGTCCTGCAGAAAGTTCTCTGGGGCAGTGCAGTCTGGAGCTTTCACCCTTAAGCAGTCACTATATGCTCGGTAGCGATTGCCGCAACATCTTGTTTCGTGGGTCCATAGATTTCCACAACATGAATGCAACATAATTTCGTTTCTGCAATTTAAGCATGCAAGATAATTATGTTCCCCCTGTGAACATTCTCAGAACTAAATCTTTATAAGCCCCCGTAATTAGTTTCTAAAGTTTGTATTCCTATATATTGCTGGACTTGGAAAGGTTTTTGATCAGAAAAGTGATGTAAGAAAATCTGTGTTTTGAAGCAGTGATGCTGGCAGCCATCAGTAGGATGGACTGGGTAAGGGATACTGGAGGCAGGGACACAGGTGGAGAATGGTGGCACCCACTGGTCGAGTGCAAGCCTGTTGCACACCTCTTCTCCGCCCGTCATTCTCCCCATTGACCAGAGCAGGAGACGGAAGCACAGAGGGTCAGCACCTCACCCCAAAGCGCCCAAAAGGTCACGGTTAGTGGCAGAGGTGAATGGCAGGGTAGGGCCCTGTACCCAGCAGCGTCTTGCTCTGCGTCTTCTGCTTGTAAATTATATTTTAGTAATTTAAATGTAAGATGATAAAGGACTGAATTAAGGCGGTGCAAGTGGGAATGGCAAAGAAGGCTCAAATTTAGAGCTAATAATCTCTCACAACCACTGTGCTTTACAGCTCACAAAACACTTTTATACTTGCTCTCCAGTTTATGAAAGAACTGGCAGAATATGGCAGCCCAGCTAATGGGCTCTAGGATCATCCCCGAGGTTACAGCTGAGGGATTGGCTGAGTGAGACAGGAATCAGCAAACTACAGCCCACGGGCCAAATCCTGTTTTTGTACTGCCTGCGAGCCAAGAATGGGCTTTGCCTTTTTAAGTGGTTATAAAACAAGTAACAAACAAAACAGTATTCAATGATGTGAAAATTATAGGAAATTCACATTTCAATGTCCTTAAATAAAGTTTTATTGGCACACAGTCATGCCCATTTGCTTACATATTGTCTCTGGCTGCTTTTGAGCTGAGTAGTTGCAGGGGAGTGTACATTCTGCAAAGCCTAAAAAATGGACTATCTGGTCCTTTTCAGAAAAAGTTTGCTGACCCTGGGTTAAGAAAATAGAACTGTGAATAAATATTGGGAAATGAGGATGAGGGGTAGTAGGAGAGACTGAGGGAAAAGATACTAGTGAATATTAGGGTCCTCACAGTATTAGAATTTGAGAAAACTGGGGCTACTTTTATTTCAGAACGTTCATGAGTTTATAAAATAGGACTGTGCATTTTTCCCAAAAAGAAGCTGTTGGGCTAAACATTTTTTCATTCCTTAAAGTGGAAGACAAAGCAACATCCTGTTTTAGATGTTGGTGGCATCGTGTCTTCTGAGAATTTTTGCTTTTATTTCTTTGGGAAATAGCTGTGTCGAAAAGAGCAGTGATTTTTGCTTTTGTTATGAAAGTGATAATTCATTTCTAACGAATAGCTTTGCTTTTGGGTGGTGACCCAGTTGTGAAAATGAGGGGTAAAAATTTGCCTTTACTCAGCTCACCCACCCTCTCCCCCCACCCCCACACCCAGGAAAGAACAAAGCAAAACGTAAGTTAATACTTACTTAAGGAATAATAAAAAGGGAATTCTGAATTCTCTCTTATGTTATTTTAAATTAAGGTGGGGTGAGAAGTGGTATGAAAATGAAGTTCTCACTGATACCTGGTGTTGTAAGCGTTAGAACAATCAACCACATCCAATTCTCTTTGACTTCTACACCCAGCAAAGCTGTCTTGCTAATTTAATTTTATACCACCATTGCACCTTTAGTTTATATCTCAAGTAGAGAGTCTTGTCTCCTTTTGATCACTGCCTTGCTTCCAATTAATGGAAATTTTTTAAAAGGAGAACACGCTGTCCCTAATAAACTGATCATTGTATTGATTGCATCTTGTATTGTTTTAACTTTATTTATCAAAAAATTAAAAAACAAACAAAAAAAATTTCAAACAAAACCAAAACAAAGGAATAAGAAAAACAAATAACCTAAAATAACTACATTGCTTCCAACATGTTCCTTCCACACCCCAAGAAAATTAGGAAACCATAACCGAGAAAAGGAATAAGAAAAACTAATAACCTAAAATAATGACATTGCTTCCAACATGTTCCTACCCTAACCCAAGAAAATAAACAAACTATAACCAAAGGAATAACAAAAACAAATAAACTAAAATGACTACATTGCTTCCAAAATGTTCCTACCATACCCCCCAAAAATTAACAAACCATAGTCGTTCCTGAGTATTCCCATAACATTAAGATTACTCTCCATAACTTATCTGTTATTAGATTATCGTTCCCCCTTCACTATTTGCTGTCTATCGCTAGGTCCTCTACTAATTGCATCTTGAACTAATTGCATCTTGAATTTTAAGTAACCAAACACTAATCTAAATTAGCACCAGTCATGAGAAATGGTGAGAAACCTAAATTTTAAGACTACAAGCATTCTCAAGGCAATATCTACATACGCAATATTTACTCAATTGAATAAGAACTTGTGGCAGTTAAAAAGGAAATTATGATGTATTTCAGTGTTGTCTCAATTTGACATTACTGAAAACAAAAGTTTAATTCGGGTTTCATTCATGAAGTTAACCACCTAACTTTTTTTTTTTTTTTTTTAACAGACTTATTGCAGAAGAATGTATGTAAATATTCTATTAGTCAAATTTGGGGCACCTAATACTAACATATCCCTTTCATAAATTTGTTTATTTATGAGAGGTCCTTTTTGTTTTTCCATTTAATAATAGCATAACTGTATCATAGAACATTTAGAGTATAGCGAAAAGACCACACACAGCAGTAGACTCACTCAAAAATCACTCACATTTGCTCCATTCCCACACAACCTTGGTCATATTGGTGAATTTCCCTCCGGTATTTTTTCCTATGTGTATCTTCATTTTAGCAGTGTTATATTAACAGTGTGTTTATAGCTCTTTTTTCAAATTTTTGTCTTTGTATTTTACTTTTCAGTTAACATGTCAAAACTATTTTCCTACAGTCTTCATTTTTCACAACTGTGCAGCCAGTGGTTGTGAGCTGGTTCAGCATAATTCACTCACCTCTTCTGATGCTGTTCCCAGCTTTTTGCCTCACTGAATGACACAATGCTAAATGCATTTGGGTTTATTTCCTCAATAAAGATTTCCAGAAGTGGGGTTTCCAGGTTAAAGAGATTAGGGGATAGGGAAGTTCTTAACCCCTCTTCCTCTTTAAAGTCAATGAAGGGATGTGATTTCTGAGCCACCCAATCCATTATTCCATGTAACTGGATTCTCTTTACAATTGTAAAATTGTTGAGAGTCTCACACTCATTAGTAAAGAACTGTGATCTTGTTTCATAGGTACTAAAATCTTGATTTGTAGGCAAAAACCCAGAATTTCATTGTTTTCTTTGCATTGTTCCAAGTGCTTATTATTGTTGCCTTTTTATTTTAGCCTTTCGGTCAAGTAATACACACACTTCTGACATACTAGTGTTTCCCACTTTGAGTACACTTTGGCTCTCTCCTCCTCTCTAGTTATTCAAGCCTCACTAATTTACATCACTATTTTATTTTTTTTTAATTAAACAGGAAAGAGCCAGACTTCTCAGAGGTCAGTCTGTTCAACAAGTGGGACCCCAGGGCCTTCTGTATGTTCAGCAAAGAGAGCTTGCAGTGACCTCCCCAAAGGATGGTAGGTTAGGAAGCAGTGAATTGGGCATGATCACAAAAGGCTATTGGATATTTTATTTTATTTCTTTTTTAAACAGGCTCCATCTCCATTCTGGGTTCTGATGATGCCACCACTTGTCACATTGTGGTCCTGAGGCACACAGGTATGAGAGAGATGAAGGAAATCATTACTTAACCGACCCAACATTTGGGAACTTATAATTTTTCAATTTGAGTTTCCTGGTGTCCTATTTGAAACCTGACTTTGCTCACCTTTTTTCTAGCCTGCATGGTATCTCCCTGTGGCCTTGGTCAGAATGGGTTGGCTGGGCAGCACATGCTGTCCTATTTCTTTTCTTGCAGGACATTCAAAGATGAGGAGGTCCAAAGGGACAGGAGTAGACTTGGCTTGCTTTTTGAGTTCTCACTGGAAATAACATGAGTCCTTTCACCCTTGTTCTTCAGGTAATGGGGCTACCTGCTTGACACATTGTGATGGAACCGACACCAAAGCTGAGGTCCCCTTGATCATGAACTCCATAAAATCCTTTTCCAACCACACTCAATGTGGAAGGTGAGCTCCACGACACACTATTATGTGACATTGGGAACTGTGCACCATTGTGTAGAGGAAATGGCTGTGGAAGCGGTTACGGCAACATAGAATGTCAGCATCACAATGTCTGCCTTGTTCCCCTAGAGCAGAAGTTGGCCCAGTGTTGGCACTCGGCCAGTAGTTGTTGAGTGAATAGATGAAGCGCCTGGGCAAGGAAGCAGTACTGGATTTTAAATGGAAGGTTTGATGTTGAACCTGTAGTTTTATTTTCAGTATGTTATTGAATATATGTTACTGTGTCATCAGGCTTTGTTCTGTTATCCTAGATGTGGTATCTCTTCTTTCAGTTATTCATTCACTCTGCAGTTATCTGTTGACTGCTTCCTGTGAGCAAAAACCTATTATAGGTGCCAAGGACATAGCAGTGAGCTGAGTAGATGAGAAAACCTGCCCCCCAAGGTCTTCATATTCTAATGCAAGGAGACAGTCAATAAACTATATAGGATGTTAAATGGTGAAAAGGACTGTGGAGAAAAATAAAGCAGCAAAGAGGCATGGGGTTGGCTAGGTGGAATGGAGTGGCAGTTTTAAAATTCACTGGGTCAGTGGTTTCTCCGTGGGCTGCTGTAAAGGACTGTCCTCTGATCTGACCATCCACTACAGCATCTGATCCTCTCAGTGGTTATAGGAAGTGTCTGCTGTCTCCATTTTGCAGAGGAGGAGGTTGAGATTCGTCTTACCTGGAGTCACAAAGCTGGCTAAGTGGCCGGCCTGGGACACAGGTCTGCCTGTAAAACCAGTGCTCGCACATGTAGCCCCTCTTCCTGTCTCCCCATTTCTCATTTTCTAGACGTTGCAGGCATTTCTCTCATTTGAAGTCTAAGGTAGCCATTGAACAAATAGTTCCTGTTGCGTACAAGTTCTTAGGGCCCCAGGGATTTAAAAACAAAAACCCTTTCTTTTAGGGTTCCATTAGTGTAATACAGATCAACTTTTTATTTTAATTCTTCTTCCAGCTGAGTCTAGGCCACAGGCAGGCCTGGCTTCGGGGGCCTGTGACCCGTGCAGTCACACCGGACCCTGTGCTTCCAAAGGTCCTGGAGTTTCATTTTGCACTGGGCTCCGTAGATTAAATAACTCCACCTGCCCACAGGCCAAGTCTGTGACTCTCAGAACATGACTGTGAGATAGTCCCAGTCTCTTGGGCACGCTGGAAGGTTTGCTGAAACTGTGATTCGGCAGGCAAACATGGCAGTTCAGTGGAGGGCAAAGCCTCTTACTACTTTAATGTCTGTTATGAGGCCACTTGATGCTAGGCCTGGTACTGGATACACATAAGATTCTGGCTTTTTCCCTGGAAGTTTTTGTCTCTCAGTAGAAGGCAGTGTGAAATATGGCAGTGCTTTCCCAAGCACTAGTTTCCCAGGTTGTTGGAGGCCATGGAAAAGGGGGTTTGGTAGACAAGTGGGTGGGAAACTCAGGGTTAAAGAAAATTAGTTTGGTTTTTAAATTGTGCAGTCTCTTAGAGCCTTATTTTTTGCTAATGTGCATTGTGACTCCCTAGGGAGGGACTACTAAGACAGGATTTCTTGTACTTACTTAATTCCAGGAACATCTTTTTTCCCCGTCTCATGTGGATAATGTTCAGAGGAACACACTTTGGGAAAAGTTAGTGTAGTGGAATAGAACAGGTGCCTTAGAAACAGACAGACCCAGGTTTTATGTGAGGACCCCCCAGTTTCCTCCTCTATAAAGTGGAGATGAGAATCTCTCTCTCACCAAGACATGGTGGACATGAAATAAGAAAACCTTTCAAGGATCTAATTCAGTCCCTCCACAGATGGGCTTTTAATCAACAGAAGTTTTCTTCCCTTCCCAGTCCCACACCCTAGTCCTCTTAGGCTAAGACCTTTAAGAGGTTTTTGGAAGTATCCTGCTTTGGGTGGGTAAATAACGTGATACGATTGTATTCTTCTAGAACAGCATCTCTCATTCCCTGTATCTAGGCATAACATTTGTGTTAAGATGTAGGTCTCCTCAGGCCTCAGCAGATTCCCAGAAGCTCCTGGCCTTGGCACCCTCACTCTTTGCCCGGTGTGCCATACCGTCAGGATAAAGGCTCAGAAGCACTGCTGTAGAACAATGGTTCATGGACGCTGAGAACTAAAATTCAAAGTGAAGCCAGTGCCCACTGTCAGTGTGTTGTGCTGGCCTCTGACCTCCGTCCCATCTCTTTGCCAGGCTGGAAGTACACCTCGTGGGAGGCTTCAGTGACGATAGGCAGTTGTCACAAAAACTTACTCATCAACTTCTTAGTAAGTTCCCCCCCCCCCCCAAATTTGATAAAAATTTCTACCTATTTTTGCTTGGATAAAAATCCCAATTAATACAAAACCTAAGAGAGGCACAGTACTTGAGCAATGTAAAGAAACAGGAACCACTCAGTTTGGAATCTTAGCATAAAGATTGCAAAGCATAGAGCTAAATGGCTGGGGGCTGACAGGCATGGAGACAAGATTGTCATTTAAAATAGAAATTGATTCATTCCAAAATGGTAAACATCCTGAATTGTGTAAAACCGAACCAGCCTGCTGGCAGAAATGTCTGTTTTCATCTGCTGCAGAAAATTAAAACAACACTGATTTTCTTTATTAAATTTGCATTTTTTTCTGTTTTAAAAAAAAGAGATGGTTCAGAGTTAACCATGAGGCAGTGAGGTAAGCAAACTCACAGTGCTGGAAAGTAAATTGGGACAACCTGTTGGGAAAGCAGTCTGGCACCGTGTCCAAGGTCTTTAAAAGGTTCGTATCCTTTGACCCAGTAAGTCCTCATCTGGGAATCTATTCTAAGAAAATAATCTGATATGTGCAGAGATTTGTGCCCAAAGATGAGAGGTAAAGCATTAGTTATAACAGAAAACAATGTGAATGACCTTCAGAAGGGGGATAATTACATGGCCATTAAATTAATACTTAGGAAAAGGTTTCAATTACATGGAAAAATGCCTGTGTGCAAAAAAATCCGGATATAAAATTGTCTACATGGGATAAGTGGATATAAAAGTGTCTACAGGGTATGAACTCAGCTGTGCACAGAAAAACATGGAAGATAATACAATGATTATCAACAGTGTTGAGCTTATGGGCTTTAAAAACCTACTTATACTCTCTTGTATTTTCCAGACTTTTTACAATGATCAAATTTTTTATGACTCCGATAATCAGAAAAGAAAGTTACTTAGGAAAGGAGTAAATATGTTCTCTTATGAATCTGTCCCCCAACCCTCTCAGAATGAAGAGAAAAATGGAAAGCCTTGGTTGTCATTTCCTTTGGTCTTGAGGCTAAGAATGTGTCTGTCACTCGGCAGTCGGGGATCTGTGGGTCATTCACGAGTCTGGCCTCTGACAGACAGGCCAGGTTGTGGCTGAAAGAGTAGTGGAACGGAGATTGGTCAGCTGGCTTCCGTCCCTCTGTCCTCTTATATTGCTCAGAGTATGTTCTGCTAATTAAAGAACTTTTTTAACATCCAGTTTTAAAATTCTAATTGTAGGTGAATTTGACAGACAAGAAGATGATATTCACTTGGTGACATTATGTGTGACAGGTAAGTGCTGCTATCTTTCCCAAACAAAGCAGATTTTAGGAACTTTTTATACCCTTCTCCTGCAAGTAGGACCTTGCATCAGTACCTCAGTGGGAGAAGTCCAATTAGCTGGGGGCTTCGCTGACTTTGGGCTCTGGCTTTTCCCATCTGCTGGAACAGCCTTTAGTGCAGATGCTGAGCCCCGTTAAATACAACTCATTGTTCCATCCTTGAGATTTTCAGAAGCTTCTCTGTACTCCTGGAAAGGAAAAAGGGACTGGATCTCAGAGGAGCTACCACCTTGCACAGCAGATTGCCAGGAGGTGCAAATTCTGGGCATGGCAGTTTGTTCAATATTAATCTGACTGCCGTGCCTCTCAGCAGGGAAACAAGAAAACAGTCCCATTTATTTCCTGGATGTGCCCACCACCACCACCACCGCCACTTTGCAATGGCCGGGATCCCTCCTGGCCACTATTATGCAAAATATTAAACAACTGTTTAATATTTACATTTTTCTTTTTATTTGTTAGAATTAAATGACCGAGAAGAAAATGAAAAACACTTTCCAATAATTTATGGCATTGGTAAGTAGGTGCTTATTTCAGCATTGGAGGCTTAGGTACACATTGACAAGGTGGGCAAAATAGTGATTCCCCACTGCTGGCAGTCTCTTCCGCCTGAGGTTCATATCCTACCTAGCTCCTCCGTATATTCACTGGGGGCCTTGGGCAAGTAGCTGGACCTCTCTAACCTTTTCCTAGAAAAGAGAGAATATCCACAGTGTAAGACCGTGAAGAACAAGGCAGTAAGTATAAAGTATAGATGTGCCCTCCCAGAACACTCTCCGCATTTCTTCCCTCCATGGAGGCCAGGTGTGCTGGGGTCAGGGAGGCATTTTAATCTTCTACATAGGGAACCAAGTAAGGTTTCAATGGAAATTCTACAAAAGGAAGTGTAAAGCCATCAGGCTAAAGAAGACCCCACAGCCTCCCTCCTGTGACAGCCCCTAGTATTCCGAGCTTACGGGATAAAACTGGCTGTGCTTGCAGAGCGCTTCTACCTTATCTGTTAATATCTTATTATTTATTTATTTTATTCTCTTTAAATATGTCTGTAATAGTAAAGAGTAAAAATTCACACAAACAAGAACAGACTTTGCTAGGCTCGCAGGCCAGCCTTCTGTTCCCAGCCATACGTAGCACATCTGGCCGCAGGGCTGAGCAGGGGGCTTCGGCCCATGCCTGCTTGAAGAATGTGCATCCAGGGGGGTTAGCTGTTCTGTGTGAGGAGCAGCTCTCTTTGGAACAGAGTCTTCCGATGAGTAGCTCAACTCAGGCCTCAACTATTTTCAGTGAGATGCTTGGCTAAACGGTTGTATATTTCCCTTTCAGAAGGGGGACCTAGAGGCACTTAAGGGTAATTTTGTTCAATTTCCATTCTTCTCTCTCTCACCGAGTCCTTTTATCCATATTTTTTTCTCTTCCTTATGGTTGTAGAAATGTAAGACTGTATACATTTTCCATTTTAAGTCTTTTGTCAGTTGAAAGTCATCTGTTGTCCCTCACAGCTGTCAACATTAAAACTGCAGAGATATACAGAGCCTCCTTTCAAGATCGAGGTCCAGAGGAGGAGCTGCGTGCTGCGCGAGCTCTAACAGGAGGACCTGTGAGTTTGAAATTTTCTTTGTGTTATGGGTTGGGGGGGGCATCAAACCTATAAGCCTCGATTTTTATAGATCTTAGAAATGACAAGTTTATGTCAACTTCTTTGAAGCTGTAAATTATCAAGGAACAACACACACACCCGTAGAAGAAGAATAAATGTTTTTAGAGTATAGCTCAAGAACTTAGTTCTCTGCCTAAAGGTGTAGAGAGAGGGGTGTGTGAGAACCCACAGCATCCAGATCTAAAGAAAATGAATCCTTTTTACTTTGTGAGGACTTTACATGTCAACAAAGCAAGGAAAGCCAGGAAGGGGCAAGAAAGAGGTTTCTCCCCTCTGCACCTTGGGATCTTGCATTCCTTTGGACCAAGTCACTGAAGATCAATTTGCTGGTAGGACTTAATTTACCTGCAAGAGTGATCAAATTAACTTAAAATTCTGATTTCTTTAGGGTGCTTTTCAATAAAAAAATTTAATTTTAAAAGCTCATGGTAAAAATCTAATACATGCTATTTGAGGAGTGGGTGAAATAATTCTTTTAAATTGCTTATAGGGTGAAAAAAACAGATATCACCTTCAGAGCACCCAAAAAGAAATCTCATTTCTGTAATGCTGACATTCTCACTGGAGAGTATGTTTGGATTCAGTGGTTTTGTAAACCCTTTAACATTTTTAGGATTCCTTATGCAATTTCTCAAGTAGCATAATAAACCTTAATTTAGTTAATATTCAGAAGAATATATTTCAGTCTCAGAAACCAAAACTGAACACCGCTGGTTAAGCTGAAAACTACCACTGGAAATTAAGAATTCAGAGAACTGGTCAGTTGGTAAATTAGTTTTTGCAAACTCGTTTTTCCTTTCTTGTGATGGGGCAACAGGCATTGTGTGCTTGTAAGTTGCAATTCACTTGGGGTATAAATGAAGAGGCAATGTTTATGTAGCAGGGAGGAGCATGGACTTTAGCCAAACACACTGGGTGTGATGCCCGGCTGCTCTGATGCCTTGTGGACAGGTGGCTGTGGGCAGTGGGCCTCACCTTTCTGAAGCAGGTTTTCACCCAAAGTGGGGGAAATGCCATCTTCCTGCAGGAGTATTGTCAGGACTAAACAAAATAGTGTCTGTTACCCGTAAAGTGAAGAACCAAACACACTGTAAGTATGCAGTAAGTGGCAGCTTTTGATCTTACGTGAGACAGAATTTTTAAGAAGCTTTTTATCCTTAAATACTAGATTACACTGGAGCTTGCATGAATAGTAAGGTTTGAGAGGTGGATGACATTCCTGAAATTCTACCTTGAAATGTTCTTTTTTAGATGATTAGCATATATGATGCAAAGACAGAACAACTCCGTATAGGACCGTATTACTGGATGCCATTTCCACATGTAGATTTCTGGCTGCAGCAAGATGATAAGCAAATACTAGAGGTGAGAATTTACAGGTTGGATAAGTCTTAAATCTCTGGACCCTGGTTCCCCATCTGTAAGAAAAAAAGGGTTGAGACTAGGTAACAGCTGCTTTTCCTTTTTTGGGCATGGTTTTTAGGATGCAACTTGCAAAACCCCATTTAACGTCTATATCACTTGGGAATAAGATGTAATGTCTTGGATAGGAATCTGCATAGGAAAGCAGAAGCAATCCACTGCTTTTTTCTCACTAACCCAGCAACTTGTTTCTTTTGAAATTTTACAAGTTGTATATACACACAGACACACAGTATTCCAAAAATATCTTGATCAATGTCTAAGAAACACAAAGCAATTTGTGTGTAGGGGAACAGAGCAAAGTTACTCTTCTCGAATGGTAATAATCTTATTTTTTCAGAACCTTTCCACATCACCTCTGGCTGAGCCCTCCCACTTTGTTGAACATATCAGATCTACCTTGATGTTTTTAAAAAAATACCCGTCTCCAACCAACACGCTGTTTCCTGGAAATAAAGCTCTACTCTACAAAAAAAATGAAGACGGCTTATGGGAAAAGATCTCTTCTCCAGGAAGCTAAAACTAGGAATTACCAAAGAAAGCAACTTTTTGACATGACAAAGACCATTGGTGGGGTTGGAAAGACTATGAATTTGTAATCTATTTCGGCTGAGTCCTGGGCCTCAGACTCAGTGTCTTTCACATGACTTTCTAAATAAAATCTTCTTATTTTGGCAAAGGCAATTGTTTAGATTTACTTTTTGCTTTACTAAAAAGTTGATGTCCAGCTTTTTCTTTCTGGTTAGTAATAAGGGGCAGCAGAGAAGCTACCGGTCTCACTTGTTCTATATGCAGCTATTTCAGATACTTAGATAAAGTATTTCTAATTCTGCTAAATTAGCGAATAAAGTAAACTCTACAGTTGAGTGTGGAAAAAAAATTAAAACACAGTATAATTCAGTAATAATTTATATATCCCAGAGGTTTTTTTTGGCCCCAAAATATTTTAGTTCTCCAAAACTGGTTTCTAAATAAATGGGATGAAATGTTTAGAGAGAAAAATAGGATTTGATCTCTGTTCTCCAATATAATTATCTCTAAAATTGCTTATCTATTATGAAACCAAATTTAATCTCAGAGTCATTAAAAAAACCACTGATAAATCTACTCTTTTAGGTATTAGGTCATTAAATAATGCCTTAACTGTGGTTATTATGCAAGTTTTATTTTTAGACATTATTTTTCTGAAGTTGCTTTCCACAGGAAGTCAAATTAAAACACACAGAAAAGTTCATATCCATGTCAAATTAATAATAATATTTAAGAACTGAACTCAATGGTAACAATTTCAAGAAACTTTATTGAAACCAACATTCAAATAGTATCTTAAGGGTGAAATTCTGTTTCAGCAAAACCAATGTAACAATTCCAAATATAAAAACATTTAAAAATTAATCTTGTTAAAGGTGATAGTTTATCCCGCCCCCATTTTATCTGCTATACTTCATTGCACCAAATAAAAAGATAGGGAAGACTTTGTTTAATCATCTGCACCCCTCCCCCAAAAAAGGAAAACTACTTTGATGAGTGCCAAATGTCAGAAATGACATGAAATCAGAGTGTAACTTCCAATTACTACAGTCCACAAACCCAGTGTGAATTCCCCACCATTTTAAAAAGATCGTCTATACCTTGAATTTGCTGGACTAAAAAGGCACAGGGGCCATTATTTGTGATAAACAAAGTTATGCAGTACTTTTGGAAAAGTAGCAACAGAAAGGCAGTAATTAAGGGCTTCCAATTATATGAGCAGCCTGAGAAAGATGACTTTTCTGGTTCCTTTTTCTGAGTTGGGCCCAAGAGGGTGAACTGCTAAAGGAACAGAAGCTACATAAGCTTCATAAATGTGAGATAGGTCAAAGGTATACTTATTTTAAACTTAACTAGATGCTACACAGCATATTTAATACTAGGCTCTTAAGGATAGCATCTTTCAGGTGTTCTGATATTAAATGTAGAAACCAGCACACTCTGTACTTGTGTGCCAATTTAAAAGCTTTACCAGCAATAAAAAAAATTATATATATATATGGTCAGATTTTATAATTATTCTTAATAGATGAGTTCTTTTAATCTGTTTACAAATAGTATATAAAGGGAGAAACAGATTTGTGGCAGGGGAAAGTCACAGACAGAAGCACTGCCCAGTCTAACTTGCTTGATAATCCTGCCACAGCCTGAGTGGACACAGTCCTTACTTATGTCTCCAGGAAAAGCAGCAGTTAGGGATGGCAGGAGAGGGCTTCTGACACACTTGCAATCCCATTGAAACCCATTCTCCTTTAAGCCAAACACAATCCAGTTGTATATTGCAACTTGATCAAACTAAAACATCAATTCAAACAGATGGCAAAGAATGCTGTCTCTCCTCTGTAGAAGTACAGCAGAGAACCCGGAGAGTTCTAAAAGAAAGCTGTTTTACGAAAAAGTCATTATGTGCAACCTAATAATTTACACCTATGTTTAGAAAGAGCAAGTGTTTCAAGTGGCAGGCACTTGAAATGCCAAGTGTTCTTTTTGAATAAAAAGTGTTCACGGTAACTCAGGGAAAAATGGTATTACTACAGTCGGTTAGGATAGAAACAATAGTTGTTTGTTGCTCAACATACCACCAAATTAACACTCAATTCCCCTCCTAAAAAGCTTGGCTTTCAGGCACATATTTGTGCAAAAAACTCCCAGTTAAGCACAAATAACAGTAATTCCTATTGTATTAGCATGTGGCACAGTTCACATTTTCAATATAACTTCATCTTCCCTGAAACAATATTCAGGACAGTCTCAAACCAAACACTGAATTTTATCTTAAGCTCTCCGGCTCTTCTACCTGTGGGAAATCATCTGGGCGCTGGGCCCCATCCTGGAGGGCCTCGGTCTGGTCTGCTTCCGGAAGGGTGGCATCCCCTGGGTGCTGCCCAGTGCTGCCAGCCTCTAGGGTGTCTTGTTCCAGCCCACTGGACAGTTGCTCCATCTTTTCTAAGTCTTCAATGTGACTGACTGAGCTTGTCTCACTGAAAGCATCTGAGCCTCTGAGGGACCTTTTAAAAGGCTTCTGGCCTAAAGGAAGATTGGACGAACAGTGCTGAAAGGCTGGTACAGGATGCGACTGCAACAAAAGCTATCTGAGCAACAAACAATTGCTTTGCTTGGTTTTAACTGCTTCAGCATTCTGATGCATTTTGTTGATAGCATAGGCACCAAAGTTTACCTTAATCAGGAAAAACTTAGGAAAGTAAATACCCCAGTTAAACATGATCTCAAGACCCTAACTTCCCCCTTGGAGTGCACGCAGAGGTTAGTTCTCTTCAAGGCTCAAGCCCTCCCTTGGCTACTGAAATGGCTGTTTAAAGGAACAGTAAAAGCTAATCTTAAATGGAGAGAAAAAGGACCTTGGATTAAAGAACCAAGAAAACAAAGGACTCTAACTACTTGTGAAATTGTACTTTCAAAGTTATCACTGTTAAATATTTATGTGTGTGTGTATATACATATATGTATATATTAAAGTTAATTAAAAAAAAAGGAAAAACAAAGGAATGTAGATAACAACAAACTTAGGGGGACAGTGTTACATGATGCAAAAGTCTATTTTCCCAAGAAAAATATAACCAATTTTCTTCGATATGAATGAATTCAAACATGGAGATGGAATGTACCTGGAAGTCTCTGTCTAGTGCGAGTGCCTGAGGGGGTCGGAGGCGGTGTTACTCCTGTACCTTGTACTTTGGAGACATATGTGTGTTCCGTGGATTCCAGAGAGCCTGCCGGGAAAAGAAAGGAGAGGGGTGGGCGGTAGCTCCTGGCACAGACTGTTTTGGGAGATGCTACCTGCCCTCACTCAGCCTTGTTTGCTGATGAGCTTCTTCCAGCTATTCAGCTTCCCACAGACTGATGGAGGCTTTGGTCCTCCTGAAATGTTCCAGGAACTGTAGAAAGTCACCTCACAGCTGTGCTCACGAGTCCCAGTTCTGCAGGAGTGTCTTACCTTCTCTCCCCAAGTACCCAAAGTACATCTGAAGACACTCAGCCAGCAGTGGGCTCAATCAAACGTGTCTGGGGAACCAGGCCCAACTGGGAAATGTACTTTATCAGCAAGAAATGGATGTTTCTTTGCTAAAGGCTGAGGTTTGGCTGATTAAAAATCAGATTTTATTTTTCTATCATACGACAATGTAGTCATCATTTCCTGGGGAAAGAATAGAGGAAGGGACCTCAGGTTTAGGGACTGGTTTCCTTGGTAGAACACCAAGGAAAAGACGAGTCATGTGGTTTAATACCAACTTCCCCAAATCCTAGGAACTGGTGATATTTGCTGGTTGCCTGTTCTGAAGTAACATGTTACAGTGGTACTTACAAGAATCTTTTAATGTCCCCTTTCAAAAGAAGTCCTTTACTGGAGCAAAACACAAACAAGGACTGTAAGGAATACTAACACTGAACCAAAATGCCCAAGACACTTTATCCCGAGTATCTGAACAGCTGAATGAACACATTTCTTATTGGATTCCAGGAAGATGAGTCTGCTTGCTATAAGGAACAGTATCTGCTTTCATATTATTTCAGCAGTCAGGGGGTGGGAGAAAGGAGATGACAGAGTAACTGGGGCAGATAAATCTGGTATCTTTAGACAGATTCCTGGCCCAGGACTCATTTTAAGAATGAGACCTGTAAAGGCTTCCCAGCATGAGGAGTGTAGGGACCCAAGGGCATTTGGTCAAAATTCTTGACGTAAGTGAGCTCTGTGGAGAGGCTAGTTTGTCCTACCTGCTGTTAAGTTAAAAGTTCTTCCCTTTCGTGAAGATTGTACTGGAGAAAACCAATTCAGCACGGATCCTACTACAGGGATCTGCCGTAACACTCCCTGTAAAACACAACCCGTTGCTCAAGGTCAGCTTGTTGCATCCGCTCCCAGCCTGATGCCAGTTGGGAAGTTCTAATCTGCAGCCTCACCTCTTCCAGAAGTCGTTCCTCATTTGCCTTCTGCAGCTGAACCTGTGCTTCCTGGATTCCTTTCCGAACAACTTCTGTCATGTTTTCCAGAAGCTGTATTAAGACCAAGAAAGGCAACTTGTCTAATGGTCTTGACTGAAGCCTAAAAGAACTATTAACACAATGCTGGGGACAGTTTTCAAAAGTATGTCAGTAAATGGAATTCTGTTTTTTAAAATGTCAATTTAAAAACAAAATGAAAAGTCAAATAGAAAAGGACAAAATGTTATCACCTAACTGACTGAGGCCACTATATGGCTCTCTTTCTACAGAAGGGCACCTGGAGTACTGACCCTCCACCCTGGCTGTATACTGGAATCACCTGGAGACCTTAGAAAAGGTCTGATGCCGGGGCCCCAGTCCATCTCAACACTGTGATTCAATTGTCCTAGAATGGTACCCGTGCTCAGAGCACGACAGTCATTTTTACTGTAATACAGTGCATAGGAGTGTTGATAAGAATGTCATGTGCTGCCAAATCTGTCCTAGGGATAAACTTCTGACAGACTCTGCTTACACCTCCTCAAATCTATAAGAAGTCTTAGACAACTATATGTTGTTCTTTAAAGTGTTTGATCATTAGGATAATAAATTGTCATATCTTAAAAGAACCAGGTACTTAGGGAAAAAAAAAAATAAAATAGAAGAGGACAAAATGCTCAAGGAGGCCTAGGCAGACATACCTTGGTACCAGCCTCATCTCTGCCAGGAAACAGAGAAGAGAAAGATAACCGTTCCTATAATTTGCATGTCATATCAACAGCAAACAGACACACAACTTAACATTTGTGCAAATGGAGCCAGAAGTAACAGCCAGGTTTGGAAGAAATCTGAAGTCTACCCAAGAATGAATAAAGCTGGCCCCTCAGCCTCATTTCACACTTCTCCACCATTACCAAAAATGAATCCCATGACATGTTTCTATCTCCTCTCAGGCCAGTCTTGCTGTGGCACCTTTTTCTCTCTGATTAAAAGATTTCTAGTGAATCAGACATCTGCTTTGGAGAATGTCTTTTAAGCTTTGTAGCCGGGTCCTCCGTGCCACCTGGCCGATAAAGCGTAGGACTATTTACTGGTGGGAAGTTATGGTACCAAAATACCCGTCTTGTGCATCCTTTAGGACCCGGCTCCAATGTTTCCTTTTTCTGGAAGTCTTCCCTAACCTTGTCAGACAGAGTTGGATGAGTCTTCCTTGAGGCTCACCCACCCCTAAATCTACCCCAGAGTGCTCACCACACCACTTTGCTACATGTATCTTCCCCCCTGTCCCCCTAGCCTGGGAGTTTTTCAAGGGCTGGTACTGTGAGAAACCCACCTGAGTTCCTAGCGTCTGGGACAATGCCTGGTGCAATGCTCCAAATGCTCACCGGAGGCATTTAAAAACGTTTTGTCAAAAAGTGAATGAACAGACATTTCTGAGAGGAGCTTATTCCTTCATGACCCCAGCTGGTTGGATAGGCCAACCCCAGAAAAGGAATGAATCACCAAATTAGTCTTACAGACCCTTGAGTTTTCCTCAATTTCTCGGGCTGTGACTGCAATTGTCTCCACTAGTTCAGAAATATCGACGTCATCGCTTGCCATGCCGATGTAAATACAGCTCTTCATACTTTTATACTCAGGGCCTGCAGAAGAGACCGCAGACACAATCAGTTCCCAAGTCCTCTGTCATGAGTCAGATGTTGGTCTGCCCTCCTAAGCATCAACATGACCCTGCGAAAAAGGAGCCTTCCTTTATGGGGTGAGGAAAATGGTTCTCCTAAGGGGAGGGGAGGCCCTGCAGATGGGGAAGGGAGGTGTGAGAATGAGATTAAGTTTAGCTTTCACACAGGATAAGCATGCCTGGTAGGGTGGGGCAGTTCAGAAATTGGCAGAGGGTTAAAAAGACAAACTGTAGTCCACAGTCAGTCCCCCTGTTTATCTGCCCACTATCCACGGTCAGTTCCCCTGTTTATCTGCCCACTATCTACTATCCTTGAAAGGCAGAGACTCTGGGGTAGAAGTTCCCAAAATAGCCTCATAACTTGTTACCAAACTAGCCCAGACTGGCTCTAAAGAGGCCTGGGCATAACCATTATAGCCAGGGGTGGAGATTTGTTCCACCTGTTTCAAATGTTGCAAATTCGTGGGGGAAACTTATTTCAAATGTTTCCAGTTTGTGCCAGCTGCATGTTTCAAATTTGCACGGGCTAGTTAGGCTTGTCCAATAGAATGTAACCTCTGAAGTATCAGCCACTAGAGAAACAGGGGAGGGACTTGCGAGTTAGGTGTAGGGAATAAATCCTGCTGGGTCTATTGTTCTGGGCGCCAACCTCCCACATTTCAGTTAGGCGCCCATTCTTGCAAGATGGTGAATAAATTCTTTTCTTCTCCACAATCGGGTGAGCGTTTATTCCTTTTAGGAATAGTGCTCATTTCTCACAGAGGTATCTGACCCTAGGAAGAACCACACCTTCATGGAACTAAACCAGTTTCCTCCAAAGAGATAAAACATATTTTCCTTTGAGCCAGCTAGAAAACATCCTTCCAAAATTCACAGTTGACTTACAAAAGCAGTAGTTACCCATTTTAAATGTAAGGTCAGATTCCAGTTCATTTAACTTTTTCAGGAGTCCAGCGTGGATTTTTTCTCCTTCAGGATCTGATTTCAAACAGCTCTTATCATCATTAGCATGTTCATACCTATAAACAATACCAAACAGAACTATCTCAATCTACAAAGATCAAATGTCTCTTCAGACAGAGCAGTATAGGCAGTTTCAACAAGAACATGAAACAAGATAGGTGGCAAAGGAGCCATGACACTGTCTCAAGACTGAGCACTTTCAAGAATGTCACAAGGAAAGTCATGAAATGTAGAAAACAAGGCAAGGTCTGGAAGTCTCATCATTTGCAGTATTAAAAGAAAAAAGACAACTTGTAATTCTCTGTATACCCTAGTTAGTAATCCTTTGTCAGTTATGTGCCTGTGTGTGCTTTTTCCTAGTTAATTAAGAACTGTCACATATAGACAGAACACACTTTAGGAGAGTCGTATGCTCACCAAGCACAGTGGCGGGCAGAATCACCTGCTGTACTATGCTTTCTTAAATGCCCAGAAAATCTAGTTGAAGTTTTGTAAGACACTTATATTTGTGACTACACATAGTCATCTTGGATTTCTAAGCTTGTTCAGAAAATGACACACCCATGTTCTGTATGTAACAAAGAAAAATTAACATCACCGGATCAGAAGACAAGCCAGAACTTTACCTGACAACCCCTATTCCAGGCCAGTTGGGGTCATCAACATATAAAAGACCTTCCGTTCCTTCCACTTCCTGCTTGAACTCTTCTCTCAGCTGGAGGGTACAGGTCAGGACCGGCAGCTTGCTCTTTATGCAGGCTACGAGCTGATCCACGTCCTCTCCCTGAGTTCCTAGAACTGAAACAGAATGCTCACAGAATGTTATGAGAAATGCTATTGGAATGGCTGAAAAAATGAGAAGCAGGATTCCCACTTCTGCTCTCAGAAAGGTCAAAAGCTCTAGGTATATCCAATTAACTGAACCTGAGGAGTTTTTTAAAAAGCTACCAAACCCAAGTACAGAAGAATCAGATTTTGAAAATTAATGCTGCAGGTGTACTGGTTTCTTACAAAGAGGATTCTGATAACTAGGTAAACGGAAAGTTGACTGATCCCAACAGCCTGGACTTTAATAGACATGTAATTGTTTCTCATCAGAACAAAGCTCCCAAAGTGAGAGAAATCCAGAGACTAGCTACCTGCTGCTGTCATCAAAGGGCTGAACCGCACACACATGCCCTCGACTTCCAGATCCATGACAGTGAGGCCACTGGCAGGCACCAGCTGTTTCAGCTGTTCTCCCAGCTGCGGAGGAAAGGGCAGGGTGCACGCATTCCCTCAGCACGGAGGCCACATCCCTTCAGGCCCCACCCTCATCCGCTCAGCCCCAGACCGAGGAGGCTGCTAGAGGGCTTCAGTTCCCTTCATTTTTCGATTCTCTGAAGACTTAAAGTAGCTTCCCTTTTAAAACAGTATGCTTTATATTTTTCTTATTAAAAACCACAAGTTCATTGTAGAAAAATCTAGGAAATACAGGGAAACCAAAACAATAAAATAAAAGTTACCCAGAAAACACTATTCAGAAATACCTTTTGTTATCATGTCGGTCTACTGCCCCCTCGTCTCTCCATGTGTGTGTGCGGAGGGGTGTGTTTGAGTTTTTTTGTTCTTGTTAAAAAAGAGAAATTCTACACAAAGTTTTCTTACTTAATTGATGATGACCAGTCCCTCTGCCTTAACATTCAGCTACACGGCTTTTAATACTACTTTGAACTCCACTATATGGCTGTCCCATAACTTATTTACCAAGGGTTGGGCACGTCCATGGTTTTTCTGAGATGAATACTGCTGTGGTGATTGTCCTATTTTTTTAGCATATCAGTGATTAATTCTTTAGACTGAAATGCAAGAAGTAAATTCTGGTGTCAGAGTTGAGGCTGCCAAAACCTAATGCTTTTTGCTCTAGACTGCCAGACTGCCAAAGGTGTTCAGGAGACTCTTCTTATGTGCTCTCTGACACTGCTAGAGAATGCTCACCAGACCTCCAAAGCAGCTGCACTGTAATAAGTATTGTGCATGTTGTTTTACACCCTTGCAGAGCAGCAAGGAAATGGTCACATGAGGAAATGGAGGGAACTGTGTTGAAATGACTTGCCAGAGGTCATGCAGTACGTGAGGTAATGATTTAAGATCAGAATCCAGAAGAGGAACAGCACCCTTGGAGGAGGCTCATGCGTATATGATTTCCCATACATGACAACTGTATTATCCAAAACCGTCAGGTCAGGTGACAATGCTTTGGCATGTAAAAGAAAAAGCAGATGGCTACCATTCTTACCCAGCGATTCAGTGCATCGCAGGAATGCCTCTCCCGGCCGACTACTGAAGGCGCCATATTGGGCACTGGTACTGCCTTAAGCACTGGATCTGACCCCAAAACACAAAAAGGGGATTCACTCCCAGAAACACAGCTAACCCAAACAAACACCTCCAACACATATCACCTAGATCCCAATATTAACCCCAAGGAATATTCTCAAATATTACTGAAATGAAACACATATCTGACAGAGAATTTATGGCTTCCACACGTATTTTCTCACAAAAATTATTACACTTGAATACACTCACGCAAACAGAATTCTTAATTTCATTAGAAAATAATTTTCTTTCAAGGGATTTTTGGAGGAAATCAAAGTGTAAAGTTACACGTTAGCAACTAGTCTACCATGCACTGTGCAAGGTAAATCAGAGTACCTAATAGCATCCAAACCGGGCTTCACAACAGAATTATCCTTCGCCCATCAATTGGCTTGAGTGCCTACTCGTGCCAAGTACTGTGCTAGCCCTCAGGATAGGAGACAGACAAGGTTTTTGTCATCTTGGAGCTTACATTCTAGTTGAGGACACAGACCATAAAGAAAGAAATAAAATCACTATATATTGTTGTTAGTGCCATGAAAGAGGGCGAGGGCTCTAATATAATACGACGGAGTCACCTGAGAAGGACAGATAAGGAAGTCCTCTCTGAGGAGCTGGACATTTAGTTGAGAACTAAGTGAAAAGAAGAAGCCAGCCATAAGAAGAGCGGGAGGGAAGAGAGCACAGCAAGTATAAACACCATGCATTAGGAAGGGGTGAGGAATGTTCTAGGAAAAATAATGGTGGCTTAGACTTGGATGGTGGCACTTGGGCCATTCTTTAAAAATAGGGATCCCTGAGTCCAATGTACTGAATCAAAATATCTGGGGAGTAGAGCCCAAGAATCTATATTTTCAAGTGATTCTTTCTCAGCCATACCAGCACCGGTCCAGGCACTGCATTTGGGAAATACTGGTTTAATTACAGGAAACTATCAGGAAAATGCTAAAGCATTTAGGACTGTAGTTATTGTGAAAATTGTTAAATTCTTCTTAAATGATGACCGAAGATTTTAGTAATAAAAAATATTTTGGATTATCTATTTGACTTGAGACAGTTTCAAATTCAAAGGTCTTAAATGCAAATACACAAATAGCCCTCTTTTAAAGAAAAAAATCACCTACTTGTGCCTGGTAATTCCTGGAAAAATCTAAACACCACTACCGGAGAACTGAGCTCATCTTCCACCTGAAAAATGGAAGTTTGATATTACTAAGTAACAAATTAAATTCCACACACCTACAAGATGAAAAGGTGAGCTTGAAAAACAGGCCAGAGATGTTTTTAATTAAAAAGTTCAAGGGCTAATTTCAGTTGCTAGAGGAATCAATGGTTTAGTAAAATTCTTAGACATAACTATGAACAGTCCTAAAGTACAAACTGCTGGATTATAAATTGTTGTGGGTTTTTTTTTACATTTTTAAAAAAATTCAGTTTTATTGATATATTCACATACCATAAAATCATCCATGATGCACAATCAGCTGTTCATATACCATCATACAGTTGTGCATTCATCACCCTAAGCAATTTTTGAATCTTTTCCTTACACCAAAAAGAATAAAAATAAAATATAAAAGTAACAAAGAACACCCAAATCATTCCATCCCACCCCCAACCCACCCTATTTTTCATTTAGTTTTTGTCCCCATTTTTCTACTCATCCATCCATACACTGGATAAAGGGAGTGTGAGCCACAAGGCTTTCACAATCACACTGTCACTCCATGTAAGCTACAGAGTTATACAATCATATAAGTTTAATTTAATATTTTACACAGGTGCATTGAAACTAAAGCAGGAGGGAATTTTAGTAATAATGGATAAACATAGTTTCACATAAAAGGATCAAAAAAGGCAAGGAAAAGTGGAAACAGAATCAGTGTTGAAGAGAGTCAATCCTTTGTTTGGAATATCCCAGAAATTATGCCAATCTAATCAGGTCTGTACCTTTTTAAACTCACTGGAAAAAAAAAAGACAAAAGTACTTCCCTCTCACCTTGTAAAACTCTCAGAACAGGATGCAAGTCCTAATAGCAATGTAGATAACCAGAGTCTAGAACTGAGTCTATATATTTTCTGTCACTGAAGCAGTATTTATAGTCAAGTAGACCACTACTTCACTAATGGATTTCATAAACAGATAACAACATGCACTGCCTTAAGATAACACAGCAATACATTCATGCTCTCCATTGAACAAAAGTATAGTCAGTCATCAGCATTACCATGGGATCAGGATACAAATGGAGGAGCAACGCCTTTCACAGACTTTTCAGTAATTTTGGCCTGGGTGGGGCTTGGGGTGGGGGACAGGGAGAGGATGTGCCTGGGGAAGATCTCTTAAACAGTCAACAATTCCAGTATTATAATTCCAGTCATAAAAGCTATGTTTCAAGGTTCTGAGTGCAATGACTCATTAACAGGGCCACAACAGGAAATGCTGACTTAGAGAGGAAGGAGTTGGCCCAAGATCTTCGCTACTAACTTTTCAAAGGACAGTGTGTTTACAGTTCATATCAAGCGAGCTTTACATTCAAAGAGCCACTTTTTTTGTTGAGCCAGCTCCTGTGCAAAGTGTATTCACATCTGTTATTTCCTTTAACTTTCATATAAACAAACATATCTATGAATATTTTTAAACTTACAGGGCCTTACTATCAAAATAGAAAGGAATAAGCCCAACAAGCAAGAAGGAACAAAAAAAAAGACCACAAAATTGTCCACTCATTCTCCATCCTATGTTAGGATAAGGAAGAATGATTTGTGTGCCTAGACATGTATATATAGATTGTCTTTTGTTTCCTTCTTTCTTTGAGCTCAGTGGCCTCAGACATCAGTGTGCATAAGAAATACTGTATGTAGACTTCTGGTTCTAGCAACATATTCTAGCTAGTATTCTAGCTAATACTGAAATCATCAATTGTAAATACCTAAAATGCTGGAATAAATAATACAATAACCAGAAAAGTTTAAATCATTGCAAAGGTCACAAAAAAAGTGAATCCCAGAAATGAAGAGAAAGCAGAAAGAAGATTTCTGAGTGTGTAAGCTAAGCTATAGGGGGCAGTGGTTGACATGTATGGGTCTGGAACTTGGTTTCAATGGCTAGGATCTTGGGTTTTGATGCCCAAGTGAGAGTCAGGAGACAAAACTTGGGGATCAAGACAGGTGGTGAGCTTGGAGAGTCACCAAGAATTCCACATAAATCCAGGACCTTTGAAGAACATTCCTTATGAAAGGAAGGACAGAAAAACTCTACCCACTGACCAGCAAGAAAGCTTAACTCTGCCTGAGGCTCTGGATAGGGAGAAAAACATTCTCTCATAAGAAGTCAAAATGGCAGGTGTACCCCACACCCAGGTTTGTGTCCTATGTAGTGTAGGACTCCTAAAGCCATGAAAGTAACATTAAAAAAATGGACCTAGGCTAGTCAAACTGTTGACACACCTACTCAGGTTACATACAATTCCCAAGGGGAAAAACATCTAGCTCATAATAAAAAGTTATAATACACAGGGGGCAAGAATCAGTAAACACAAAGGAGAGGATGATTTGTACCCCCAAGTACTGAGATACTAAAACAATCTGAAATAGACTATAATGACTTTATTTACTGGAGCTACCAAAGCTCTACTGAAATGTATCAAATCTGGAGAAAATCATTCTAAGTTGTTGAAGGTAAAAGTTATTTATTTAAAAACAGATGAAGTAATATACTATACCAAAATTTTGATGTGGTTCACTTTCTTCAAACTTTCTTGCAACCGTTGACTCTACAAATGACAATAAAAAGCCTAAGTAATTTCATTAGATTGTCACGTTAAGAAGCAATTTTTTAAAATTTTTATTCTAGTAACATATGTACAACCTAAAATTTCCCGCTTTTAACCACATTCAAATATATAATTCAGTGTAGTTAATTAGGTTCACAATGTTGTGCTACCAGCACCGCCATCCATTACCAAAACTTTTCTACTGCCCAAGTAGAAACTCTACATTTTAAACCTAATTCCCTATTCCCTATCCTCACCCTGTCCCCTGGCAACCTAAGTTCTGACTCTATGAGCTTGTTTATTTTAAGTATTTTTTTTATCAGTGAGATAATATATTTGTCCTTTTGTGTCTGGCTTATTTCACTTAACATGGATATCAAGTTTCATCCATATTGTCACATTGATCAGGACTTCATTCCTTTTTATGGCTGAATAATATTCCGTCATGTGGATATACACATTTTGTTTACCGGTTGATGGACTGTTGGGTTGCTTCCACCTTTCAGCAACTGTGAATAATGCCACTATGAACACTGGTGTGCAAATATCTGATTAAGTCATTGTTTCAATTCTTTGGGCATATACCTGGAAGTGGGATTGCCACCAGGTCATTATGGCAGTTCTATACTTAATTTTTGAGAAACTGCCAAACTCTCTTCCACAGTGGCTACATTTTACATCCCCACCAGCAATGAATGAGTATTCCTATTTTTCTATATCTTCCAACACTTGTAATTTTTTTTTATTTTTAATAGTAGCCATTCTACTGAGTGTGAAATGGTATCTCATTGTGGTTCTGATTTGCATTTCCCTAATGACTAATGATATTGAGCATTTTTGCATGTGCCTTTTGGTCATGTATATATCTTCTCTGGAGAAGTCTTTTGCCCATTTTAAATTTGGTTGTTTGTCTTTTTGTTGTTGAGTTGAAGGATTTCTTTATATATTCAGGATATTAAACCTTTATTGGATATGTTGTTTCCAAGTATTTTCTTCCATTGCATACACTGTCATTTTATTTTCATGATAAAATCCTTTGATGCAGAGAAGTTTTTAATTTTGATGAGGTCCTATTTATCTATTTTTTCTTTTGTTGCCTATGCTTTGGGTATAAAGTCTAAGAAACCACTGCCTAACACAAGGTCCTGAAGATGCTGCCATATGTTTTTTTCTTGCAGTTTGATAGTCCTGGCTTTTATATTAAGGTCTTTGATCCATTTTGAGTGGACTTTTACATGTGGTATGAAGTAGGGGACCACTTTCATTCCTCTGCAAATGGAGATCTTATTTTCCCAGCACCATTTGTTGCAAAGACTATTCTTTCCCAGTGTCAAAAATCAGATGGCCATACACGTGAAGGTTAATTTCTGAACTCTCAATTTGATTCCATTGGTCTATATGTCTGTCCTTGTATAGTACCGCGCTGTTTGTACTACTGTGGTTCTGTAATAAGTTTTAAGATTGGGAAGTGTAAGTTCTCCAACTACATTCTTCTTTTTTAAGACAGTTTTGGCTATCTAGGGCCTCTTAACCTCCAATATATATTTGATGATTGAGTTTTCCATTTCTGCAAAGAAGGTTGTTGGAATTTTGATTGGGAATTGCATTGAATCTGTAAATCACTTTGGGTAGAACTGACATCTTAAAAATATTTAGTCTTCCAATCCATGGACATGGAATATCCTTCCATTTATTTAGGTCTTCTTTGATTTCTTTTAGCAATGTTTTGTAGTTTTCTGTGTATAAGTCTTTTACATCTTTGGTTATATTTATTTGTATATATTTGATTCTTTTAGTTGCTATTGTAAATGGATTTTTCTAAGTTCCTTTTATCGATTGCTCATTGCTGGTTTATGGAAACACTACTGATCTGGGGGTGTTGATCTTGTACCCTACCATTCTGCTGAGTTCATTTTAGCTCTGGGAACTTTGCTGTGGATTTTTCAGGATTCTCTGTATATAGGAACATGTCATCTGCATATAGGGAAAGTTTTACTTCTTTCTTTCAAATTTGGATGCCTTTATTTCTTTTTCTTGCTTAATTGCTCTGGTTAGAACTTTCAGTACAATGCTGAATAATAGCGGTGACACTAGGCATCCTGTCTTGTTTATGATCTTAGAGGGAAAGTTTTTAGTCTTTCACCCGAGTACTATGTTAGGTGTGGGTTTTTTCATATATGCCCTTTATCATGTTGAGGAAGCTTCTTTGTATTCCTAGTTTTCTAAGTGTTTTTATTTAAAAGGGTGCTGGATTTTATCAAATGCTTTTTCTGTATCAATTGGACTCATCACGTGTTTTTTTTTTTTTCCTTTTTTTCTCTTAATGTTGTATATTAATTGATTTTCTTATGTTGAACCACCCTTGCATACCTGGTATAAATCCCACTTGATCATGGTATATAATTCTTTTAGCGTACTGTTGGATTTGGTTTGCTAGCCTGTTTTGAGGACTTTTGCATCAATATTCATTAGAGATATTGGTCTGTAATTTTCTTTTCTTGTGGTAACTTTATCTGGCTTTGGTATAAGGGTGATGTTGGCCTCAAAATGAATTAGGGAATATTCCCTCCTTTTCAGTTTTCTGAAAGTTGAGCAGGATTGGTGTCAATTCTTCTTGGCATGTTTGGTAATCTTCCCCTGTGAAGCTACCTGGTGTTGGACTTTTGTTTTTTGGGAGATTCCTGATTACTGATTCAATCTCTTTACTAGTTATTTGGTTTGTTGAGGTCTTCTATTTCTTCTTGATTCAGCAAAGGTAGTTTATAGTGTTTCTAGAAATCTGTCCATATCATCTAGGTTAATTAATTTGTTGGTATACAGTTGTTCGCAGAACCCTCTTAGAGTTCTTTTTATTTTGGTGGGGTTGGTAGTAATATCTCCCTTTTTATTTCTGATTTTGGTTATTTGTGTCCTCTCTTTTTCTTCATCAGTCTAGCTAAAGGTTTGTCAATTTTACTGATTTTTTTCAAAGAACCAACTTCTGCTTTTGTGATTCTCTCTCATTTTTTATTCTCTACTTAATTTATCTCTGCATTAATCTTTGTTATTTTCTTCTTTCTCCTTGTTTTGGATTTAGCTTGCTCTTCTTTTTCTAGTTCTTCCAATTTTGAAGCAGTTTTATGAGAGAAAATATGTGAAAACCATATATCAGATAAGGATTTAATATCCAGAAAATATACAGATATCCTATAACTCAACAACAAAAGACCAACAATCCAATTAGAAAATGGGCAAAAGACTTGAATAGACATTTCTCCAAAAAAGATATACAAATGGCCAATAAGCACATGCAAAGATGTTCAATATCATTAGCCATTAGGGAAATACAAATCAAAACCACATATCAAACCCTTAGTAAGGCTACTATTAAAGAAAAAAAAAAAAACAAAAAACACTCAACTCATTGCTGGTGGGACTGTAAATTGGTTTACCAGCTGTGGAAGAAGTCTGGCAGTTCCTCGGAAAGTTATAGATAGAATTACCATATGATCCAGCAATTCCACTTGGGATTGCTGAATTGAAAGTAGCAACTTGAACAGATATGTGCACACTGATATTCACAGTGGCATTATTCACAATTGCCAAAAGACAGAAGCAACCCAAGGGTCCATCATCAGATGAATGGATAAACAAAATGTGATATATACATAAGACGGAATATTATTCGGCTGTAAAAAGAAATGACATTCTGATGTATGCTGCAACATGGATGAACCATGAAGGCATCACATTGAGTGAAATAAGCCAGACACAAAAGGAAAAATATTGTATGATCTCGTGGATATGAAATAATTAAAATAAGCAAATTCATAGTCAAAAACTATGAGACAAGTTACCAGGGTCAGGGTGGGGATAGGGAATGGGGAGTTAATGTTTAATTGGTAGAGTTTCTGTTTGGGGTGATGGAAAATTTTGGTAATGTATGGGGGCGATGGGAGTACAACACTGTGAAGGTAATTAATATCAATGAATTGTATACATGAATGTGATTAAAAGGGGAAATTTTAGGTTGTATATAATTTACTAGAATAAAAACTTTAAAAAAACTTTAGGAGACTGTACAATACAGTGAATCCTGACATAAACTACAGACTATAGTTAATAGCACAATTATAATAATACTATTTCATTAATTGTAACAAAGGCATGCCCAGTATTAATAATAGAGAAAGCTGCAAGTGTGAGGGAAGTACATGGGAACTCTGTATTTTCTGCACAATCTTTCTGTAATCCTACAACTTCTCTAATTTTAAAAAAAAAAAAACAGTTTTGTGAGAGTCTTGGCAGGACTGCCAGCAAGCATCTCAGGCATACAGGCATCTGCAACTTAATGATTTCTAAATCTGGTTGCTTATCTTTGCATTTCAACATCTGCACATATTCCCCAACCTTTCCATTAAAAGTTACATTTCATGGTTCAAGAAACACTTTTTCTAATGAGACGTGAATTTGTCATATTGCCAATGTAAGTAACTATTGAGTACAAAGCACAATACTAGATATTGGGGAAAAGAGATGAAAGGTAAATAAGAGGCCACAATCAGCGTTATGCTTAACAACAGGGTCTGGGTTCACACCCTGGCCCCGCCACTTACCAACTGTAGAACATAGATAAATTTCTTCATCTGCTACTCACTAGCTATGACTTTGGGCAAGTTATTGAACCTCCTGTGCTTCAGTTCCCCCAACCATAAAATGGGGAAGATGATATCTATCTTACCGGGTTGTTGTGAAGATTAAATGGGTTGAGATACACTAAGTGTTTAAAAACAGTGACTAGAACATAGTAAGCATTACACAAGTGATGGCTACCATCCCTCATCACCACTGATGTTCAATTAATCTCTCAATCCCAGCTCCATCACTGATATGGTGATAATGATAGTATCTACCTCATGGGATTTGGGTTCATGAAATTAGCAAATAACTTACTGAATATTGAACACTGGAGACCCTCATGAAAACTACTTTTTAATATCTTGTTATTAATGGACCTTACATTCTACTGCAATTGTGATGATCAAATGAGATGATGCATATAAAGTGCTCATAGTGCTTGGTGCCATGTAAATACTCAATAACTGCTACTCATGATGATGGGGCTGAGGATAAGGAGGAGGACACGGAGAAGAAGGATACTGATTTTTGCTCTCAGGAAATCTATGATGTAGTATGGAATATAAGACATGAGGGTACACAGATAACCACATTTGCTTAATTTCCAAGCAGATTCACATATGCCTACATTTAACAGTGGTGAGTCAGCAACAGATATCATTCAAGTCCTCACAAGTATTTGAGATCACTTTTTGCTTGGAGGAAAATGCCAGAGTTGTGGTGACTTCAAGGGTTTGGTAGTTAATGTCATCATTCTTTTCCTGTACTCCATAGACCAAGGGGAATTAAAAACTCTCCCTCGAGAACCCAAACCTTCCCCAAATTGAGTAAGTTATTATGGCAATAGTCTTCTCTTTTCTCAGAACCAAAACTCAAGACAGAGCCAACAACACACTGAGAAAACCCTCTTTTTTTTTTTAAATGTACTTTTAAAACATAATATGCATAAATCTTATTATTTTTAATGTAAAAATGAGCGATCCTAACATACTATGAACCAAAGGACTACTGCTACAGCAATATGAAAATACTGATTCTTCTTAAATACCAGAATGATAGCTTAGGAAATACCAACTCACCAAGAATATATTTAAAACGAAGATTTATTGTGAAACCTTTATGCATGGCTCACTATATGATCAGGCACTACTGGAAGAGCTTTACATGCATGAATTCATTAAATCCTCACAACAAACTTTTCTTATATTATTATCCCCATTTTACAGATAGGAAAATGCTTTTAAGCTTAAGGGCTTAGCTCTTAAATTACATACATATGTTTATTTGTTTTCTTAACTACAGCATTATTTACATGTTTTTACAATTAGGACACCTCAAAATAATGAAAAGAGAATTTCAACTGCTTCTAGAGCCCTGCCTAACACTTGGGAACCCAAGGCAGCTGGTGTTAAAAATACACATGCAATGCATAATCAACTCCTAACCATCATAGTCCTTCATGCTCAGGAGTCAGTCAGTCAAGTGGAACATTTATCCCCTCCTTTTGCATATCCTTCTCCACTCTTGGCTGTTATCTTTTACTTGTTTTCTGATACCATGCTGACACTTGTTTTCATTTTAATCTGGTTTCACTGTAACACAAATCCTGACACTCTTTTCTAGAACTCTGAACAAGTACCATATACATGCAAGACAATTAGTCTGCTTGCTCATAAAATGATAAATCCAGACAATGTAGTTATTGGATAGAGGGTAAATAAATGAAGTCTTGTTCTGCTTTTACTTTTGCCACAGAATATTTGTGGCCCCTTTAATAAGGTTTCTACTCACCAATTGACAGGCATGCTTTATTCTCTCCACAATCCCATCAAGTCCCAAGTATTGTAAAGATAACCACAGTGGCAGGGCACGGAGTTTGTCTGCTGGCTTATTTGATGTAAGACCGGCGACTAAGGTCTGAAAAAACCAAAAGGGGTTTATTACTCAAAGCCATTAAAATCACACAACCAAACGAACTAGCTACCATTTATTACACACTTAGCATGTGACAGATACTATGCTAGGTGCTTTGCTTGCACTATACATCTGGTCAGCCAACAATTCTATGAGGTAAGTACTCTAGGCAACTCAGCTCAGAGACCTTGCTTTGTCCAACGGTTCACGACTAAGAAGTGGCAGAGCCATGATGAGAATTCAGATCAATCAAATCCCAGAGCCAGAGCTCTTTGCCACTCAAGAGACAGCCCCTTCCACAGCTGCTCTGAGTGCCCTCAAATACCTGAACATTATCAACTAAGCAAAACATGAATGTTTTAGTAGTAAGCACTTAAAGCTTATGTTGAATGTGTCTATCACTAACCAATCCACTCTCAAGAACCACTGCTATGGTTTTGTATAAAATATCATGTTACAACCTTTTGGGCAATAGGATCAGGAGCCTTAAAATACTCCAATTCAGTAATTCCACTTCTAGAAACATATTCTAAGGAAATAATTTGAAATATAGAAAGATGTTCATTGTGTCATTATTTCAGTAACAAAAATGTGAAAACATCCTAAAAGTTCATAAATGGAGAACAATTAAATTGCTTACTAAGTGTGCCAGTTTGAATGTATTATGACCCCCAGAAAAAGCCACATTCTTTGATGTAGTCTTCTGGGGCAGACATTTTGGTGCTGATTAGATTTCCATGGAAATGTGCCCCACCCAACTGTAGGTGATAACTCTGATGAGATATTTCCATGGAGGCATGGCCCCACCGATTCAGGGTGGGCCTTGATCAGTGGAGCCATATAAATGAGCTGAAGGGCAGAGGGAACTCAGTGCAGCTGTGAGTGACATTTTGAAGAGAAGCTACAGCCAAGAGGGACACTTTGAAGAAAGTACAGGAGCTGCAGATGAGAGACATTTTGAAGATGGCCGTTGAAAGCAGACTCTTGCTCCGGAGAAGCTAAGAGAGGACAAATACCCCAAGTGCAACTAAGAGTGACATTTTTGAGGAACTGCAGCCTAGAGAGGAACGTCCTGGGAGAAAGCCATTTTGAAACCAGAACTTTGGAGCAGACGCCAGCCACGTGCTTTCCCAGCTAACAGAGGTTTTCCAGACACCATTGGCCATCCTCCAGTGAAGGTACTCGATTGCTGATGTGTTACCTTGGACACTTTATGGCCTTAAGACTGTAACTGTTTAACTAAATAACCCCCCTTTATAAAAGCCAGTCCATTTCTGGTGTTTTGCATTCCGGCAGCATTAGCAAACCAGAACACTAAGTGGTAAGAGTATTATGCAGACATAAAATGTCATAAAAATTCTTATAAGCATAGGGAAGTATGGGGAAAATGAATAGGAAAATATATGTTACCATTTCACTTACATTAACAATATTTTCTGGAAATGATTAGAAGGAACCACAAAAAAAAGTACTAGAAGCAGAATAAAGGAAATTTTTTGCCTTTCCCCTTTACATTTCTGCATTTAGCCCCAAACTGAATGATGATTATTAGCCACTCCTTATCCTCTTCCTTGTAAGAGCAAGCTTACCAAGGCAGGATCGTCATGTTTGTAAAGTGTCACTGCAGGAACTGCTGGCAAGCCCAGCCATGGGCCAGGAGTCAATGTCATGCTATCACATTTGGTTGCAGCCTACCAAAAGGAGAACAACTTTTGTCAGATTATCTGACAGAATACATAAATTCAACACCCTCTTCCATTCATAAAAACAGTGGTTAATTTTTAATTCCTTCTTAAAAACACCAATATTTAGTAAATTAACAACATACCAGCACTGATGAGGAGACATAACCTAGAGCCAATGTTGCCAGATTCACACTGGAAGAAAAGACACCAGTCTAAGGATGAATTATTTACTGTTGCATATTCACTATGCAGGTACTTAAAAAAAGGCTGGGTTGTTGCAAGCTGATATTTAAATATCTTTCATCTGTGTTATTGGCTTTTATGACAACAGAAAATGTGGTTTATACAAATTTCAGGAAAACCTTGAAAATACATTTTAATCAAGATATATTTCAGGGGATACCTCCTACTTATGTTGTCTAATGAGTGTACCATTTTTTATCTTTCATAGCTTTTTTCTTTCCAGTCATTATTCTTTCCCTGAAGGATAAAATAAAAAAGAAACCTACCTAGCATGACCTGGTGGATATGGGCTATTGTGGGCTGTCCTGCTTTCTCTCTCCTTTCTTCTCTTAATGGCACGCCAACTGCCTTCTGGGAACCACCCCGATCTCTTCTATCAGACCACAAGCTTTGGGTGGAGGAGATACCACAACTACCTGCTCCGGAGGCAAAGAACCTAACTCATCGATGTTACATTTCCCTGGCCACAGTAACTGATTGGTTCAGTAGGAGACTTCTGCAGGAACTTCAGGCCCATTGAACAAGAACTCTGAAAGGCCGGAGCTGCTGCAACTACCTTGCATCATATTAGGAGATTTTCCTCTGTGGAGCCAACACAGAGGAAATTAAGAGGGAGAGAGAGAGACACAGACACAGAGTCCTGATTGACACTATGCCTACAGCCAGTCCTAACACTGGTCTTTTCAGGTATCTGAACCAATAAAATCTCCTCTTCTTATGCCAATCGGTATTATTTTGTCATTTAGGAATAAATAGGAATAAATGTCACTACAAATAAGAGCCTGCATTTCCTTCCTCCATGAACAGCTGTGTGCAGGGCCAACATGGAGCAAACGTCATCATCTACTTACCCCTCCACATGAAGCCACATGCCGTACTTCTCACAGAGTTCTTTCAAACGTCCGATCTTATCTGTGTGCCCTACTGCTGCAGTTCCTAGGATTAGACAAACAAAAACAATACTAAAAGGAGCAAATACTTTCTGAGTCTTTATAGCATCACAGCTTTTACATAAAGTGTCTCCTCATGGGGGAAGTAACTTACCACATTCCTATTTCATTGAGATTTTCTTTGTGGATTTTTAAATCAATTTTTGCAAGTTGATTATGCAAGTTTTGAAAAGAATGTGTACTTTTATATGTACCTATTAAATCAAGCCTGTTAATTGTTGTTATTTAAATTCCTCTCCTATACTTATTTTCTACTTCATCTGTTGATTATTCAAATATCCCACCAAGATGGTGGGTTTGTCAATTTATACTTGTATTCTAACAGTTTTTCCTTATATTTTTTCAAAGTTACATTCATAACATTCATAAACATTCAAACTGTTATATCACTTAGATTATAACTTTCATTAATGTGAAGTCTATTTCACCTCACACTAATACGCAACAGTGCTTTCTTTTTGTTAGCATTTGCCCTAGACAGCCTTTTCCACCCTTTTATTTTTTGTGTCACTTTCTCAGTTACTTTGATTTAGGTGTATTCCTCATAAAGAGTGCACAGATGAATTTGTTTTTTCATCCAATTTGAGAGATTCTTTCTTTTAATATAGGTCATGTATTCTGAAGCCAGTTAAAAATGTTAAACACTCTGCCAGTTTCTTGGTAAATTGTTACACAACAGATTTGCTGGGCAGATCCTCTCTTCAAAGACAGAGCATAAATAAAATGTAGGGTCATGCACTCTCCCAAATGTTAAACAACTAAGATTTTAAAACCTCACCAAATGCCTCAAAACACACTAAAGAAAATGACTCTACTGTGCCAGGAAAAGGACTGAAATCCACCCCCACCACACACATACATAAATGTATCTTAAATTAAAAAAACAAACTTAACTGACACATTTAGTGTGGTTGAAACAAGATCATATGCCAATGTATGGGTTATCTCACATGACCTTCACCAAAATATAAAGCAAAGTGCTGTGCTTTAGTGACAGGATGGCAACCAGATTCCCTTTCCAAATGTTCTGGCAATGTCTGCTGACTGGGAATGTGTACTCTTACGTTTAGGTCTATAATCCATTAGTATTTAATTTTTGCACACAGCGTGAGGTAAGAATCGAGGTTCAATTTTTTCCCAAATGGATATCTCATTATTCTGAGATCATTGTTGAAGAAAACTATCCTTTCTCTATTGAATAATTTTGGTATCTTTGTATAAAAAATCAGGTGACCATATACATGAGGGTCTATTTCTGAATTCTCTATTTTCTTCAATTAATCTCAAATAATCTTAATTATTTGTAACTTCATAGTAAGTCTTGAAATCAGATTGGATAAGTCTTCCAAATTTGGTCCCTTTCAAAATTATTTTACCTATTTTTATATCCGTTGTGATTCCATGTAAATTTTACAGTCAGCTTATCAATTTCTACAAGAAAGTTTGATGAGATTTTTGATAGGAATTGGGTTGACTCCATAAATCAGTTTCAGGAAATTTGAGTCTTTCAATACCATGTACACATACATGGTATAACTTTCCATTTACTAGCAACACCCTGAATTTCTCTCAGGAACAATCTGTAATTTTCAGTGCACAGATCTTGAATATAGTTTAGGTTTATCCATAAATGTTTCATGTTTTTTGATGCTATTATAAATGGTATTTTTAAATTCAATTTCCAATCATTCATTGATGGTATGCAGAAACACAATTGATATTTTCATGTTGACCACACATCTTGCAACTTTGCTAAATCCATTTATTAGTTCTACAGCTTTTCTTTTTACTTAGGACCTTCTATCTATGCAATCAAGTCATCTGCAAACAAAGACAGCTTTACTTTTTCCTTTTCAATTCCTATTCCGTTAATTTTTTTTTTAACCCTATGCCCTCTCCAGGACTTAAATACAATGCTGAACACAACACAGGAGGTAGACAGGAGGTAGAACAGAAACAAGTAGTTGACCTGCTGTCTACAAGGTAGTATTTAAATATGACTTTTTTTTTTTTTTTTAGGAAGAGTAAGATGAGAGAAGCACTTACAATCTAAATTAAAAATTATATACCAGGGCGACGGCACAGAGAGAAGTGGAAGGTAGTTAGTCCCCGGGAACAACTAATGAACAACCAGGAACAACTAGTAAGTAATCTGAAATAACTGCTGGGGGACAACCGTGACTGTCCACACATCGTACACCAACCTGGATTGAGAGGAATGCCTGAGACTGCAGCATAAAATCTGTAAGGAAAAGCTGCAGAACCGCACTGGGAGACCTCCCCCAATGGCAGGCTGAACAGCAAAACCTCGCTGTGGTACAAAGCAGCACTCCCTGAACAAGCGAATATACCTCAGTCCAGCTCCAATTGGGGATTTAATTAACAAATGTGGACTACTCAATACAAGTTACAAATCCCCAAAAAGCAAACAGAAGCTTTTAGTGATGACTGACGTTAAAGAACCAGAAGACTCCGCTGTCCCAAGAGGGAGAGCCCAGAAGACCAGGTGTTACCTCTGGCCGATGAGTGAAACTGGGGGTCCGTGGACTGGCTCTGAAAGGGGGCTTTCTGTGCCTTTTTCTCTCTCAACTTGAGTGGCTCAGTGGAAAAAACCTCAGCCATTTTCAGTTTGCAGTGCTTTGACCCAGACAAGGGTAGAGATAGCAGAGTCAGAGAGACAAAGAACCTATTTAAATGAAGATGATAACTCCCTAGGGGATGTATCTTCTCTAAGAGGAAGGAGGTGGTGCCCAGCTCTACTACCGGCCTTCCATTCAGAACCAGACCCCAGAGCTTGGGGGAAAACAGCCAAACAGAAACTAAGGGGGCCTCACCTTCTTACACCAGTCAGGAGCAACAGGCTGACAGGTGCCACCTGCTAGGCAGGTTAGGAAAAGCACAGTGGCTTGAGGCCTCACAAGGTGTGTCAATCTTCTAAGACACATCCTCAGGGAAACCTGATACTGAATATTGCCCCCTTCTGAGACCTGAGCCAGTTCTGGTCTGGGAAAACATGATTGGGGTAAACAAGGAAGCAAGATACAGAAAACTACAACCTACACTAAGAAAAATGAAGATACGGCCCAGTCAAAGGAAGAAACTTACACTTCAACTGAGATACAAGAATTTAAACTACAAATGCTAAATCAATACAACAAGTTTAGGGAAGATATGGCAAAAGCGATGAAGGGTATAATGAAGACACTGGGTGAACATAAGGTAGAAATCGAAAGTTCGAAAGAACAACTGGAAGAATCTATGGAAATGAAAGAGGCAACACAAGAGATGAAAGACACAATGGAGACATACAACAGCAGATCTCAAGAGGCAGAAGAAAACACTCAGGAACTGGAGAACAAGACCCCTGAAATCCTACACACAAAAGAACAGATAGGGAAAAGAATGGAAAAATATCAGCAAAGCCTCAGGGAATTGAATGACAACATGAAACGCATGAATGTACGTGTCATGCATGTCCCAAAAGGAGAAGAGAATGGAAAAGGGGCAGAAGCAATAATAGAGGAAATAATCAATGAAAATTTCCCATCTCTTATGAAAGACATAAAATTATAGATCCAAGAAGTGCAGCGTACCCAAAACAGAATAGATCTGAATAGGCCTGTGCCAAGAAACTTAATCAGATTTTATCAAATGTCAAAGACAAAGAGAGAATCCTGAAAGCAGCAAGGAAGCTTGATAAGACTATGTCCGGATTTCTCAGTAGAAACCATGGAAGTGGTGTGATACATTTAAGATACTGAAAGAGAAAAACTGCCAACCAAGAATCCTATATCCAGCAAAACTGTCCTTCACAAATGAGGGAGAGTTTAAAATATTCTCTGACAAACAGACAATAAGAGAGTCTGTGAACAAGATACCTGCTCTACAGGAAATACTAAAGGGAGCACTACAGACAGATAGGAAAAGACAGGAGTGAGAGGTTTGGAACAAAATTTTGGGTGATGGTAGCACAACAATGTAAGTACACTGAAAAAAATGACTGTGAGTATGGTTGAAGGAGGAAGATTAGGAGCATGAGGGACACCAGAAGGAAAGAGGAAAGATAAAGACTGGTACTGTATAGCTCAGTGAAACCTAGAGCTCTCAACAATTGTGATAAAATGTACAAATATGTTTTTACATGAGTGAGAACAAATGAATGTCAACCCTGCAAAGTGCTAAAAATAGGGTGGTACTGGGGAAAAAATACAACCAATGCAAACTAGAGACTATAGTTAACAGAAACGTTGTATTACGCTTCTTTTAATGTAACAAAGACAATATACCAAAGCTAAATGCCTATAAGAGAGGGACATAAGGGAGGGGTATGGGACTCTTGGCATTGGTGATGTTGTCTCTTTTATTGTACTTTAGTTTAATTCTATCTTCCTTTTGTTGCTTCCTAGCTGTCATGTTTTTGTTTTGTTTTTCTTCCTCTTTTTTCTTTTTCTTTTGTCTGTCTTCTTTGATTCTTCCTCCTTCTTTGTGGAAGAAATGGGGATGTCCTCATATAGTGGTGGTGGTGGTGAATACATAAATACATGACTACACAGGGAACCATCAATTGTTTACTTAGGATGGAATGTATGCTGTGAACAAAACCGTCATAAAAAAAAAAAAACAGGTTGATGAAGAAACCTTGAGGGCACTATATTGAGTGAAATAAATCAGACACATAAGGACACATATTGCGAGGTCTCACTGATATGAACTAATTATAATATGTAAACTCATAAATATGAAATATAAGTTACCAGGATATGGAACAAGGCTAAAGAATGGGGAGCGGTTGCTTATTATGAGCAGAATGTTCAACTAGGTTGAACTTAAATGTTTGGAGATGAACAGAGGTGATGTAAGCACGTTATGAGAATAACTAACAGTGCTGAATGGTGCATGAATGTGGTGGAAAGGGGAAGCTCAGAGTCGTGGATGTCACCTGAAGGAAAGTTGGAGGTTAAAAGATGGGAATGTACAAAGCAGTGAATCCTGTGGTGGGCAATGTCCATGATTAACTTTACAAATGTTAGAAATCTCTTTCAGGAACTAGAACAAATGTATGACACTATAACCAGAAGTTAATAATGCAGGCACATATAGGGAAAAAAATATACCTATTGCAAACTATATACTATAGTTAGTAGTATTAGCATTCTTTCATCAACAGTAATACATGTGCTATACCAATACTATGAGTCAATAATGGAATGGGGGTGGTTAGTGGTATGGAAGGATTTGAGTTTCCTTTTTTTGTCTTTATTTCTTTTCTGGAGTAATGAAAATGGTATAAAAATTGAAAACAAATTAACTGTGGTGATGGTTGCACAGCTGTATGATGGTACTGTGGGCAACTGACTGTACACTTTGGATCTCTGGATAATTGTATGGTTTGTGAACAATCTCAATAAAATTAAATTAAAAAAAATTATACACCAACACGCATAAAATAACTCCCCAAACAAACTGACAACTAAAGGGACTCTAACAAGCCAACTTTAATTTTAATTAATTTAATTTTAATTAAATATTATAATTTTCATCATAATGCTGTCATAGACTATCTTAAACATGAGACTCAAACATTTATTTTTTAGGCTAAGTACCTAGCTTCTCTCTCATATATCCAAAATGGAACATTCAGGTTTGTGATACCTACCAGCATTTGCAACAAGCAACAGGGGCAGTCTTCCTCGTTCTGTATCATCTTTAATCAGTTTCTCCAAGAAGGCAACATCCTGGGACCAAAAGACAAACCAGAAAAACATAAGATGACTAGCATAAAAGTTACTATAACGAAAAATTATGACTTCCAAAAGAAGCAGATGACTCCCAAATTAACCTTATCTCAAACCACGTCTGAATGTTCATGAAGGTTGGCTGACATATGGGTCAGAAGCATGTGGCTCTTAGGGAATCGTGTAATTACTATGTCTCCTCTTTTAAGTAGAAACATAGCAGTTCAATTAAGCACCAGAATTTCCTTCTAAACATTTAAACATTGAAGGCAGATGACTCTCAAACTAACCCCTTGACAGTTTTGTTTTCTCAAAGCGTAAGAGTGGAAATCAAATAGTTTTCCTTAAAGACTAATTAGAAAAATTAGTTGACGTTAGACTTGAGTTAAAATCTGTGCATACACAGGACCAAAAATTCTCTAGTTTTAAACATTTACATTTAAAGAAAATGTTCTGCACCCACCAAAAATCAGCCAAGAATGCATCTCTAATGTTGCATCTGAACCAGAAAATGCAATTACCTTGGGGAAAAAACAAACAAATTAAAAAAAAAAAAAAAAACAATATACAGAGCCCTAAAATCAATCTCTTTTGCTTCTGGCTAAAGTATGGAGATGCTTATCAGTGATACATCTTAAAAAAAAAAAACTCTAGCAGAACCCGAACCAAAGATTACAATGTAGAACCTCATTTTCAAAATCTGCCCGTTCACAAATCCAGACAACAATGATAAACCTTTAAAATTAAAAGTGTCAGAGGGAAATTCTGGTGCCTAATTGGACTGCATGATTCTCTTTAAAAGAGAAGACATCATGAGTACAAGACCCCTAAGAGCCACATGCTTCTGACCACATGCCAGCCAAACTTCATGGCCATTCAAACAGAAAAGCAATGAAAAGAGCTAAGCAATAAATCAATTAGCTAATACTTCTCTGGAGACCAGCGAATTTCAGTTGAAAGGAATACACAGTTTCAAAACACAATTTTGTGCTACTATTTTACAAATCAAAAGGCTAACTTACCATCTGATGTTGAGATCCAAACATAGTGTTACAGGGCACACGACACAAGCAGGGAAAGGGCAAGCCCAGCTGCAAGGGGGAACACACAAATTTACAAAAAAGGATCTTTGTCACCATTCACTTTTGTCCCCAAAAGACAAACCATAATTATTTTTAAAAATCTCTCTCTTTAGGAGCTCTTAATATTACAATAGATGTTAAACATTCACAAAGTCAAGCAAAAAAAAAGTGAATTCTCAGAAGTTGAGATGTCTTATAACGGGATTTAAACAATGCAGAATTTTCTAAATTAGTCAAGTCATTATTTCTGGTATATGCTAGAACATACCAAAACACAAAAACACCTTCCCCAAAAGAGAAACAACTGAGTTCTGAGCATTTTGGGGGACAATTTGGGATTCTTCCTCCAGACATACAGGTAAATAACATCAGCCAAAGGCAAAGAATATTACCTTATTTCTGGGTGCACCCACCCCTAAAATGTGATAAATATGGACTAGCAGATGTACATTTCTTAAGAGAAGTGAAACCACTATTATGGAAGGAGACAATTACTGTCAAATTAATTTTAGATTCTTCATTTTTAGCTTCCAAACACATGAGAAGTTTATAGTTTTAGGAATTTTAAGCAGTTGTAGCATACTTTCTGTACAACAAAGACAATAACATTTAAAGGCAAAAATTTAATAAGCATTTAATTCACACATTTTCTTCACTAAAGGATGTTTTAAAAAATATTGAGATACCAATAAAACAAACAAAAAATACAGAGATTAAACCACCAATCTCCCAATATTAAACTTTAGCACAAAATCTTCCAGATATTTTCTCAGTATAAATAAATGTATTTATACACAAATATATTTTTATGGGTATAGAAACATACCTACCAGAGTATTTGTAAAAATAACATTTTTGGAAAATAAAAATGTATATAATCCATGCAAATAATAACCCAAAAAGAGCTTGGATAGCTATACTCATATTAGACAAAATAGACTTTAGTCAAAAACTATTAGAAGCGAAAAAGGACATTATATATCGATAAAAGAGTCAATTCAACAAGAAGAGATAACAGTTATAAACATATATGCACCTAAAAACAGGGCCCAAAAAATATGAAGCAAATATTGACAGAACTGAAGGAATATACAGACAGTTCTCCAATAATAGCTGGGAGATTTCAATGCACCGCTTTCAATGTTGGATAGAACATCTAGACAAGGAAACAGAGGACTTGAATAACACTACAAACCACCTAGATTTAAAAGACATTATACAATACTTCATCCAACAACAGAAAGATACACAATCTTCTCAAGTTCACATGGATCATTCTTTAGGCTAGACTTTGTTAGGTCACAAAGTAAGTATAAATAAATTTTAAAAGATGAAATCATACAAGGTATCTCTTCCAACTACAATGGAGTGATGCTAGAAATCAATAACAGAAGGAAAACTAGAATATTAACAAATAGATATTACATTATTAATTTAACAATTAATTGGTAATTGATAATAATATTAAACAACACACTCTTAAACAATCAATGGCTTAAAGAAAAAATTAAAAAGGACATTAGGAAGTATCTTGAGACAAATAAAAATGAAAACATAACATACCAAAACTTATGGAATACAGCGAAAGCAATGCTCAGAGGGAAATATATAGCTATAATGCATATATTAAAAAAGAAAGAGTTCAAACCAATAAGCTAACTACACATAATGAAGAACCAGAAGAAGAACAAGCTAAACCAAAGGTGGAAAAACTCCTAGAAAGGCAAATTACATAAACTATCCTAAGAAGAAATAGAAAATCTGAACGGATATGACAAGTAAAGAAACTGAGTGGCTAATCAAAACTCTTCCAACAAAGAAAAGTCCAGAACCAGATTGCTTCACCAGTGAATTCTACCAAACATTTAAAGACAATTAACACCAATCCGTCTCAAACTCTCCCCAAAAAAGTAAAGACGAGGGAACATTTTCTAACTCATTCTATGACAGCATTGCCCAGCATAAACAAACCTGGATAAAGACAGCACAAGAAAATTACAAAGTAGTTTCCCTTATGAACATGGATGCAAAAATTCTCAACAAAATACTAGCAAACTGAATCTTACAGCATATTAAAAGGATTATATACTCTGATTCATTGGGATTCATTTCAGGAATGCAAGGGTGGCTCAACATACGAAAATCAATGTAATACTTCACATTAATAGAATGAAGAAAAAAAAATACAAGGACATCTAAACTGACGCAGAACAGGCTTTGACAAAATCCAACATCCATTCATGATAAAAAATACTCAGAAAATTAGGAATAGAAGAGAATTTCCTCAACATGATAAAGGTCATATATGAAAAACCCACAGCTAACATCATACTCAATGGTGAAAGACTGAAAGCTCTCCCTCTAAGATCACGAACAAGACAAGGATGCCCATTGTCACCACTGTTATTCAGTATTATACTAGAAGTTCTAGCCAGAGGCATTAGGCAAGAAAAAGAAAAAAGGGCATCCAAAAATGGAAAGAAAGAAGTAAAATTAGTCTCAGAAGACATGATCCTATATAAAGAAAACCCCAAAGAATCCACAAGAAAGCTACTAGAAATGATACACATATTCAGCAGGGTGAAAGATAAACACACAGTTGTGTTTCTATACAAGAAAACAATTCCATTTACAATAACATATAAAAGAATAAAATATCTAGAAATATATTTAACCAAGAAAGTGGAAGACTTGTACACTGACAACTACAAAACACTACTGAAAGAAATTAAAGTAGATCTAACTAAGTTTAAAGACATCCTGAGTTCATGGATTGGAAGACTTAATATTGTTAAAATGTCAATACTACCCAAAAAGATCTACAGATTCAAAGCAATCCCTATCCAAATTCCAGGAGCCTTATTTGCAGAAATGGAAAAGCCAATCTTCAAATTCATAAGGAATTGCAAGGGCCCCAAATAGCCAAAACAATTTTGAAAAAGAAGAACAAAGTTGGAAGACTCACACTCCCTGATTTCAAAACTTAGAACAAAGCCACAGTAATCAAAACAGTGTGGTACTGTCATAAGGATAGACATATGGACCAACGGAATAGGATCGAGAATTCATAAACAGTCCCACACATATATGGCCAACTGATTTTCAACAAGGATACCAGGTACATCCAATGGGGAAAGAACAGTCTTTTCAACAAATGGTGCTGGGAAAACTGGATTTCCACATGTGAAAAAATGAAGTTGGACCCTGATCTCACACCATATACAAACATTAACTCAAAATGGATCAATGACCTAAATATAAGAGCTAAAACCATAAAACTGTTAGAAGATAACATAGTGGAAACCTTCATGACCTTGGATTTGGCAGTGATTTCTTAGATTTGATGTCTAAAGCATGAGCAACAAAAGGAAAAAGAGATAAAATGGATTTCATCAAAATTAAAAACTTTGTATATCACAGACACTATCAACAAAGTGAAAGACCTATAGAATGAAAGACAATACCTGAAAGTCATATATCTGATACAGGGTTACTATCCACAATATATAAAGAATTCCCACAACTTAGCAACAAAAAGACAACTCAATTTAAAAATGGGCAAAGACTTTAACAGACATTTTTCCATTGAGGATAAACAAATGGCCAAAAAGCACTTGACAAGACATTCAACAGAATTAGCTGTTATGGACTGAATCATGTCCCCTCAAAAGACATGTTCAAGTACTAACACCCAGTCCTATTAACGTGTTCTCAGTTGTATTTACACATGCTCTTTGAAGGATATGTGAAGAATCTTTGAAGATGTTATTAGTTAAGATGAGGCCAAATCAACCCAGTTTGACTTCAGCCCTTATAAGGAGGGAGAATTAGGACAGAGAGGCCATGTGACAGAAACAGAGATTAAGTCATATCTGATTGCCTGCAAGCCACCATCAGAACCCTACAGACTTCAGAGGAAGTACTGCCCTGCAAACACCTTGATTTTGGACATCTAGCCTCCAGAACTGCGAGACAATTCCTGTGGTTTAAGCCAACTCATCCATGGTACTTTGTTACAAGCAATCCAGGCAACTGAAGACAGTAGTCACTAGGAAAATGCAAATCAAAACTACAGTGAGTGAGGTCATCAACAACTTACATCAACAGCAAGACAGCTACTGAAAACCTCTCCCCAGAGATTCAGCAAAAAAAAAAAAAAAAAAGGACAATTCTCACTTGTTTGGAACCCTGGAGAAGGATCCCACAATCAGGTAGGAGACGTCTGCTCCGGTCCAGCAGTCTTCTCCCATCCCCTTCACTCATCCCACACAGCTTGGAAAGAGCCCAGAGGCAGCAGCTGGGATCCGTCCTACCTCCCACCAGAGACACAGACTATAAAATCTTTCACAGCAGTGAGACAGATCCCCACCTAGATCCAGACACAGAAACCCAAGCTTACAGGGCCCCAAGGCAGGACGTAAGTCACTGGGGAGGGCAGAATATGAAAGGGTAACAAGGAGGAGTTTCCAAAATGGAGGATTAGGGAGGGAACAGCAGAATCCTTCTCCAAAGCAGCAATCAGCCAGGCAGAAACTGCCAAATCAACTATTTGGGGACCCAGGGGAAAGGGGAGGACATCTCATGGCCAGGTCAGTGAAGGACAAAGAATCTGAGAAAACGCAGTCAGAGACTGATTCCAGCTGTGGGTCCTGGTGCCCATCTCCCATCCTTGAGGAAAACAGCAGCGATCCTTGCCTGGGGGACAGCTGCAGGCTGGGGAGGCAGTGGAAATCCTCCGTCGCAAGAACAGTGGGGGAGAGATCCCCACACTGAACTAGATTTTGGCAGGTAAAGTGAGGGCACAGGAACCCCACAGTTTCAGCCCCGCTGAGTCAGACGCTCACAGGCTCCAGTAGGTAAACAGCTCTGAGGACGAATAAGTAGCCAAGGATCGCCATCTGCTAAGCAAGCCAGAAAATGCAGGGCTTTTCAGACCCCTGCCAGACCCTATCACAGGCACACTGGAGCTGGTCTGCAGCCTCTGCATGGGTACCTGGCCCTGTTTTGGCTGAGAAATATGGATGACCCAAATGTGAAAGAAGTGCCCTAATACAAACCCATGCAATAACTAAATTCTGGACAAGAGAGAGAAACTGACCTTCAGAATAGACCCATCAAGATAACGAGATGACCAGATATCAGCAAAAAATCACAAGGCATACTAAAACTCAAGAAGAAATGGCCCAGTCAAAGGAACAGATCAGAATCAGAGGAGACACAGAATCTGGAACAACTAATCAAAGATGTGCAAACAAATCTCCTGAAATCAGTTCAAAGAAATGAAGGAAAATGTGTATAAAGAGATTAAAAAAGACACCAGAAGAGATAAAGAACAATTTGAAAGACTATACAGAAAAAATAACACACTTTTTTCATAATAACAGACATTATGAAAATAAAAGACATTGTAGATGAAATTTAAAATATACTGGAGACACACAACAGCAGATCTGAAGAGGCAGAAGAATCAGTGAACTAGAAGACAAAGCAACCTAATTTGAATGGACAAAAGAACAACTGGAGAAAAAAATGGAAAATGGAAAAATTTGAGCAGGGTCTCAAGGAAATGATTGACAACACAAAGCACACAAGTATATGTATCATGGGTGTCCCAGAAGGGGAAGAGAAGGGAAAAGGGCCAGGAAGAATATCTGAAGGAATAATGGCTGAAAATTTCCCAACCCTTATAAAAAGACATAAATATGCAAATCCAAGAAGCCCAAAGTACTCCAAACAGAATAAATCCAAATAGACCTACTCCAAGACACATACTAATCACACTGTCAAATGACAAAGAAGAGAAAATTCTGAAAGCAGCAAGAAAAAAGTGATTCACCAAATAAGCCAAATAAGAATAAATGCTGATTTCTCATCAGACACTATGGAGGCAAGAAGTTAGTGGTAAGATATATTTAAGATATTGAAAGAGAAAAATTGCCAGCCAAGAATTCTCTACCCAGCAAAGGTGTCCTTCAAAAATGAGGGAGAGTTTAAAATAGTCACAGATAAACAGACGTTGAGAGAATTCATTAAAAAGAGACTGGCTCTATGAGAACTACCAAAGGGAGTTCTGCCTGCTGAAAACAAAAGACAGGAGAGAGAGATCTGGAGGAGGGTATAGAATTGAAGAGTATTGATACGGGTAACTTAAATAATAGAGAGAGGAAAATATAGATTTGACAAATAAACACCAAAGGATAAGATGGTTGAATTAAGAACTGCTTTTGCAATAATAACTTTGAATGTTAATGGATTAAACTCTCCAATCAAAATACACAGATTGGCAGAATGGATTAAAAAATATGATCCATCTATATGCTGTTTACAAGTGACTCACTTTAGACTCAAAGATACAAATAGGTTGAAAGTGAAAGGATGGAAAAAGATTTTCCACACAAGTAGTAACCAAAAAAATGCTGGGGTAATTATACTAATATCATACAAAGTAGGCTTTAAATACAAAAATTTTATAAGAGATAAAGAAGGACACTATATATTAACAAATGGGGTAATTCACCAGGAAGAAATAACAATCACAACTATCTATGCTCCTATTCAAGATGCCCCAAAGTACATGAGGCAAACACTGGAGTAACTGAAAGGAGTAATAAACAACTCTACCATAATAGTGGGAGAGTTCAACACACCACTCTCTCCAATAGAGAGAATATTTAAACCATCTAAACAGAGGATCAATAAAGAAACAGAACCTAAATAATATAATAAATGAACTAGACCTAAAAAACATATATAGACTACTGCTTCACAGGAGAATTTTACCAAGTGTTCCAAGAAGAATACCATTCCTGCTCAAACAGTTCCAAAAAGTTGAATTAGAGGGAATACTACCTAACTCATTCTATGAAGCCATCATCACCTTAATACCAAAGCAGGATAAAGATACAAGAAAAGAAAACTTCAGACCAATCTCTTTAATGAATATAGATGCAAAAATCCTCAACAAAATACTTGCAAATCTAACCCAACAGCATATTAAAAGAATTATATACCATGACCAAGTTGATTTTATTCCAGGTATGCAAGGATGGTTAAACATAAGAAAATCAATTAATGCAATACACCACATTAACAAATTAAAAGGGAATAACCATGTGATCACCTCGATTGAGACAGAAAAGGCATCTGACAAATTTCAGCATCCTTTCATGATAAAAACACTTCAAAAGGTAGGAATCGGAAACTTCCTCAATATGATAAAGGGCATATATGAAAAATTCACAGCTAACATTATACTCAATGATGAGAGACTGAAAGCTTTCCTTTTAAGATCAGGGACATGACAAGGATGCCTACTGTCACCGCTGCTATTCAACACTGTGCTAGAGGTTCTAGCCAGAACAATTAGGCAAGAAAAAGAAATAAAACATCCGATTTGGAAGGGAAGAAGTAAAACTGTCACTGTTTGCAGATGACATAACCCTATATTTAGAAAATCCAGAAAAAATGACAGCAAAGCTACTTGAGCTAACAAATGAAGTCAATAAAGTGGCAGGATACAAGATCAACACACAAAAATCAATGGTATTTCCAGACATTAGTAATGAGCTACCCAAGGAGGTAATCAAGAAAAATATTCCATTTACAATAGCATGTAAAAGAATCAAATATCTAGGAAAAAAACTTAACCAAGGATGTAAAGGACATGTACACAGAAAACTACAAAAACATTGCTAAAAGAAATAAAAAAAAGAACCTGAATAAAGGAAAGACATTCCATGTTCATGGATTGGAAGGCTAAATGTCATTAAGATGTCAATTCTACCCAGATTGATCTACAAATTCACTGCAATTCCGATCAGAATTTCAACAGACTACTATGCAGAAATGGAAAATCTAATTATTAATTTTATTTAGAAGGGAAAGGGGCCTTGAATAGCTAAAAATATCTTGAAAAAGAATGAAGTGGTTTCCTGATTTTAAAGCATGTTTTAAAGCCACAATAGTCAAAACAGCATGGTACTGGCAAAGAGATAAACATATTGATCAATGGAATTGAATTGAGAGTTCAGAAATAGACTCTCAGCTCTATGGTCAATTGATTTTTGATAAGGCTCCCAAGTCCACTCAACTGGGACTGAACAGTCTCTTCAGTAAATGGTGTTGGGAGACCTGGATATCCACAACCAAAAGAATAAAAGAAGACCCCTGTCTCACACCCTCTTCATAAAGTAATTCAGAATGGATCAAAGATCTAAATGTAAGAAGCAGTACCATAAAACTCCTAGAAGAAAATATAAGGAAACATCTTCAAGATCTAGGAACAGGCAGTAGTTTCTTAGACCTTACATCTAAAGCACAAGCATCAAAAGAAAAAATAGATAAATGGGAAGTCCTCAAAATGAATACTTCAGTGCTTCAAAGGACTTTGTCAAAAGGATGAAAAGGCAATCGACCCAATGGGAGAAAATATTTGGAAACCACATACCTGATAAGGGTTTGATAATCAGAATATATAAAGAAATCCTACAACTCAACAATAAAAAGACAAAAAACCCAATTTTAAAAATGGGCAAAAGACATGAATAGACATTTTTCCAAAGAGGAAATACAGACGGCTAAAGAGCAAATGAAAAGATGCTTACCTTCACTAGCAATTAGGGAAATGCAAATCAAAGCCACAGTGAGCTATCATCTCACACCTATTAGAATGGCCACTGTTAAACAAACAGGAAACTACAAATATTGGAGATGATATAGAGAAATTGGAACACTTATTCTCTGCTGCTGGGAATGTAAAATGGTACAGCGGCTGTGGAGGATGGCTGGCAGTTCCTCAAGAAGCTAAGTTCAGAGTTGCCTTACAACTTGGCAATCCCACTACTCCCAGGAAATTCCCAGAGTATTTGAAAGCAGGGACACGAACAGACATTTGCACACTGATGATCATAAAGGCATTATTCACAATTGCCAAAAGATAGAAACAACCCAAGTACTCATCAACAGATGAATGGATACACAAAATGTGGCATACACATATGATGGAATACTATGCAGCAATAAGAAGGAATGAAGTCCTGAAGCATGTGACAACATGGATGAACCTTGAGGACATTACATTAAGTGAAATAAGTCAGACACAAAAAGACAAATATTGTATGCTCTCACCGATATGAACTAATTATAATATATAAACTCATAGGCATAAAATATAGAATATAGGTTACCAGGATATAGACTAAGGCTTAATATGTGTAGAATGCTTCACTGGGTTGAACTTAAATGGAAATGGACAGAGGTTATGATAGCATGTTATTGTAAGAATAATTAACAATGCTAAATGGTGTGTGAATGTAGTGGAAGGGGGACGTTTAGAGTCATGTGTGTTACCCGAAGGAAAGTTAGAGGTTAAAACATGGGAATATGTAACACAGTGTATTTGTGGTAGACAATGTCTGTGATTAACTGCACAAATATTAAAAAGTTCTTTCAAGCACTACAGCAAATGTATGACACTATTACAAGGAGTTAATAATAGAGGGTTGGTTATATGGGGAAAAATGTACTTATTGCAACCTATGGACTACAGTTAACAGTAATATTTTAATCAACAGTAACAAATATACCACCCAAATAGTATGGGTCAATAATCAGGGGGGATAATGGGTATAAGATTTGGTTTTCTTTTTTCCTTTTATTTCTTTTCTGGAGTAATAAAAATGTTCTAAAATTGATCATGGTGATGTATGCACAATTATGTGATGATACTGTGAGCCAGTGATTGTATACTTCAGATGGTTTGAATGGTGTGTGAATCTCTCTCAATAAAATTGCATTAAAAATAATAATAAATAAATACTAAATGAAACTTGGGGGAAAAAACAAAAACATCACAGTGAGATACCACCAGTGAAGGAGTATGATGGAGACATTACAAATAAACTTTACTTTCATGGAGTATATTATACTTTAAAATGCTCGTGTAAGTGAAAAAAGGCCAGGTACGATCATGTAAAAACATGCATATACTCTTTGATTAAAGTCTAGAAAGAAATAAAGTAAAAAGTTTACTGTGGCTACCTGTAGGCAATTAAAAAATTTATATCTTTCAGATATTCTTCAGTTCTAATTTCATTAGCATGCATTTATATTTTTTACAATGACAAAACAAGTATTTAAAAAAAAAAGTTATCTTCCTTTTACCAGAAAAGAACAGCCGCTAGCATGATGAGTCTACACCCTTTAAAAAGTTTTAGGACACAACAAAACATTGCTTCTTTAAAATATCCACCTTATACCACATTACCTGATTACAAAGATATTGGCCCAGGCCAGGCCTAGCAGCAGCACTAAGATATATAACAGGTTTTTTGTTATATAACACATTAAATCCATCCACTACGAAGTCTTCATAGCGAGAATGAATGGCAAGCCTACAGATCTTTGCAAGTCCCTCTCTTTCTTCTTCGTGGAAATAAGCACAGCCATTTTCATACCTGTAAGAGACACCCACATATCAATGTGTTCTTATTTCTTGTTAACCCACATGACATAAACCATAAACCTGTGTCTTTTACTAAATCTGACAAAGGTAATTCCTCAATAATGTCAATGTTATCTCAGTACAAAGCAAATTATAATTTCATAATATATTCTCATCTTCCTTATGACATAATTTCCTTTCTACTAATGTACAGCTAATAATTTGACTAAAACTATTTGAATTCAAATCATTACTCTATCTTCTTTTAATATGTAACAATTAGTAATCCTAAAAATAAATAACTGCTGACATTAAAACCTTACGTCCTTATATTCTAAGTTCTTTACATATATTCATTAACTAATTTAATCCTCCCAACAATTCCATGTAACAGATACTAATACTATCCCCATTTGATAGATGAGGATTAAGAGATTAAGAAATCCTTCCGAGAGAGAGCCAGATTTGAATCAGATTTGGAAAAAAGATGTCTCACAATCTATACCTGACTCATAAATGTCTACCTAAAACTAAAAATTCATAATGTCTTTACCTGAATATTCTGCATAGCCATAAGGTAGTATCCGAAAGTATCCTAGTTGTAAGTTTTCTCAGTTTCTCTTTGTCCAGAGTTGAAATATAAGCTCCAAGACTATGGCCCAACAATGCTATATGACCTTGTTCTCCAATATTCTGGATTCTGTTAATCAAAATTCATTATTTAAAAAAATTACCAGAATCAAGGCATGTAGTTACTAGGAAATAAAACTTGGAGACACAGTACTCCACAGAAATTTCTGACAGAGTAGAAACCTACTTAATGGCCCATAAGGCAGTAATTAAGATAAATTTTGAAAATTGAATACATATATGATATTGATAGTTTGGGGAGAAAAATATTTTTAAACTCCAAGTCCTAGGAGACATAGCCTTCTTTTCATTGATATAAAAACATACAAACTTTTTCTGAATAATTTTCTCTTAAAATCTTTTTCAAAAATTAAATGCCAGCCTTAAGAACTATGGAGGGCAGAGCTGAGATAAAATGCACAGAAAATTGTTTTTAAGAATCACTAACTGAAGATTAATTCCCTGCATTAACTAGCTATTTATAACAACAATACAATAAATTCAAGGAGAATTAGGTACTATTTTATATACCTAAAAGGGATTTACTAACTGCAAATCAATAAGAAAAAGACAAAGAATCAAACAGAATAGTAAGCAAAAGACAGCTCATAGAAAAGGAAATACAAATGGGTCTTAAAAAATAAAAAGTCACTAACCTTGTTCATAATAAGAAAAAAGGCAAATTACAACTATGCTGAAATATCATTTCTCCACCTATCAGATTTGCAAAGATCCTTAAGTCTGACAACACCCTTGCAGGCAAGGTGTGGGGAAAGAGGTACTCTCATACATTGCTGGTGAGACTGTGAACCGGCACAACCTCCTTACAGGGACATTTGGCAATATCTATCAAATTACAAATGTACATACTATTTGACCCAGCAGTCCCACTTCCAGGACTTTATTATAGACATCCTTGCTTCTATGAGAAATGGATGGTTATTTGCTGCAACAATATTTATAAAAGTAAAACATTAATATGAAACTAAGTAAATAAAATATGGTTCATCTGTTCAAAGTAAACCTAAACAGCTCTAAAAAAAGAAGAAAGCTCCTTACGTGCTGATAGACAATAAACTTACAAGAAAAAGGCAAGATGCAGAACAATATGTAGAGTATCTATGAACTGGAGGAGTAGGTACAGATGGTTTTCTTGTATGTGTGTGTGTACAGATACACATACATAAAACATCTCTGGAAGGATACATAAGAATCTGGTAAAATGTCCCCCTCTAGAGAAGAGAACCACGTAGGAAGGCAGATGTAGGAAGGAAAATTCTCTATCTTTTTTTATCTTTTGAATTTGGAATCAGGAAAATGAAAGCATTATTTATTCAAAAAAATAAATTTAAAGAGAAAATGAAACTAAATAAACAGATAAACAAAACAAATGGATAACCCATAGACAATGTGGACTGCCACCCAACCAATTCAGGTGCAACAATTCTTAGCAACCACAAAGAAAGCAGAAAAGCACATAGCAGTTGTTCTTTGGTCTCTTGCCAGCCCCTAAGGCAACTATATCATAATAAATATAGAATTTAGTTTTAATAAATACAGTACCTTCATTTTACAAGATATCTTAAGTCTGAGATATGCCACTCAAAAAGAAAATATAAACATAATTTTAATACTATATGTAACTCAATGAAACATAGCTTATTATTTGAGCAACTTGTAAAATTACAATCAGTCTTGAAATTAAGAACACATATACTTTCAAAGAGAAGCTGCAACCATTCTCCATTACCGGCAACTCTGGGGCTCCTCATCTTCATCTCCGTGAATCAGATTCTGAACCAACTGGAGGATGCTCACCATATCTTGTCCACTGCAGAATAAAAGAAAGTTGATGGGCTGGTGGAATTAGCACACATCACCCCCACAACTCTCCCACTATTTCGCTCATCCAAATTAGCTTTGATAAAGATTTTTTAAATTGAGTAGCTCCAAGAGAAAGAATACGTATTGAAATACAGTATGCAACTTTTATTTATTATTTTTTTTGTTTTTTTTGTTTGTTTGTTTAAAAAGCAATTTATTTTAAATTGAGGTAAAATACACATAACACAAAAATCACTTAACCATTTTAAGTGGCCAATTCTTTGACACCGAGTACGTCGACAAGACTGTGTACCTCTCTCCGCTCTCTATTTCTAGGCTATTTTCAACATCCCAAACCACAGCTCACTCTCATTTAGCAATAACCCTGCCCCGCTGCCCGGGTCAGCACTGCTCTGCTCTGTCTCTGGATCTGCTTCTTCTAATGTTTCACATGAGAGACCTCAAACAGTATCCGTCCTCCGTGCCAGGCTTATTTCACTCGACATGACGTCTCCAAGGTCTGTCCACGTAGTGGCCTGTCCCACACTGCACTTACTTCGCGGCCGAGTGACCTCCCGTCTCGTGCCCGGGCCCGTGTGCTTCTCCGTCGTCTGTGGCCAGCACTGGGCTGCTCCCCTGTGACTCCCGCACCCGGCGCTGCTGTCAACACTGGGGCACAGACGGCCATCCCGGGCCCTGCTGCCAGCGCTTTGGGGCAAATACCTGCGAGTGGCATCCCTGGGCCACATGGTGATTCTATGCTGAATTTTCTGAGGAACTGACAGACTGTTTTCCACGGCACCTGCACCATTTTACGTTGCCATCAACGACGTATGGGCTTTCCCATTTCTCCGCATCCTCATCAACATTTGTTACTTTCAGTTTTTTTCATAATAGCCATCCTACTGGGTGTGATGTGGTATCTCAATTTAGTTATAATTGGCATGTCTCTCCCATGGCTAATAATGTTGCGCATCTTTTCATGTATTTATGGCCATCTGAGTATCTTTGGAATTCTATTGGCCCACTTTTTAGTTGGTTGTCTTTTTGTTGTTCAGTTGTAGGAGTGCTCTATATATTAAAGATATTAAACCTCTATCAGATACCAGGTTTCCAAATATTTTCTCCCATTCTGTACTCTGTCTTCTCAATTTTTTGATAATATGCTTTAATGCAGAAAAATTTTTCATTTTGATGAAGTCCATTTTATCTTTTTTTAAAAATTGCTTGTGCTTTGGTGTACAATCTAAAAACCCATTACAATTACTACATTACTGTCTTTTTAATAAGTGGCTTTTTTTTGGTAATTTAACATTTTTATTCCCCTTTCTTTCCTTTTCTCTATATTTTTCAGTTATTTTCTTAGTGGCTACCTTTGTAATTACAATGAACATCTTAAACTAATAACAACCTAACTTGATGAGTACCAACTTTGTTTCAGGAGTACACACACTCCCTCTTCCTGTATGTCTCCAACCCTCCCCATTTTTATCATTAATGTCTCAGATTATATAAAAACCTGAAATTATGAACTGAATTTTTTTAAAATTAAATTCAGTTTTATTGAAATATATTCACATACCATACAATCATCCAGTGTACAATCAACTGTTCACAGTACCATCATATAGTCATGCATTCATCACCCCAACCTATTTTTTAACATTTTCCTTACACCAGAAAGAATCAGAATAAGTATAAAAAATAAAAGTAAAAAAGAACACCCAAATCATCCACCCCATCCCACCCTACTTTTCATTCAGTTTTTGTCCCCATTTTTTTTACTCATCCATCCATACACTAGATAAAGGGAGTGTGATCCACAAGGTTTTCACAATCACACTGTCACTTCTTGTAAGCTACACTGTTATACAATCATCTTCAAGAATCCAGACTACTGGGTTGGAGTTTGACAGTTTCAGGTATTTACTTCTACTATTCCAAAACATTAAAACCTAAGAGGTATTATCTATATAGTGCATAAGAATGTCCACCAGAGTGACCTCTTGACTCCATTTGGAATACCTCAGCCACTGAAACTTTATTTCGTTTCATTTTGTATCCCCCTTTTGATCAAAAAGATATTCTCAATCCCACGATGCCGAAGCCAGATTCATCCTCAGGAGTCATATCCCGCATTGCCAGGGAGATTTACACCCCTGGGAGTCAGGTCCCATACAGGGGGGAGGGCAGTGAGTTCACCTGCCGAGATGGTTTAGTTAGAGTGAGAGAGAGCGGGCCACATCTGAGGAACAAAGAGGTACTCAGGGGGAGACTCTTAGGCACAATTATATGCAAGTTTAGCCTCTCCCTTGCAGTAAGGAGCTTCATAAGGGCAAGTCCCACGATAGAGGGCTTGGCACATAAAACGGCCACTCCTCAATGTCTGTGACAGCATCAGCATCAGTCCAGGTGAGGAAGTCCAACTCTTCTGCATTTTCCCCCAGTTCCTCAGGGGGACCCTGCAAATATATTTTTATTCTCTGCCCAAATTACTTTGGGATGTGTCACTATTTCACTCTAACCTATACAAACCTACCATATCTCACTTCCTATTCAAAGTTCTGTGTAATTGTGGCGTTTGAACAAACTGACTGTAGAGTTATACTGTTTAGAAAATATAGATCCTGCACCAAATAGACATCTCTTCCCTTGGTCTCACATGGAAGTTGAAGTTTTAAAACACAGTTTCGACCTTTACCCTTTGGCCCGGTTTGCCCTAGTCTTAACCAGATCTGCTTCATTCATATCACTAATTGAAGTCTGGGCTCTTTTTCAGCTTTTTTTTTTTTTTTTAACAGTTGCTTTATGTGCTAATACTGACATTCCTATCTGCCGAGCTCTAGCGCTGGGTTTCAGGTGTCACAGAGATACCCAACTGAACTGAATTCTTAATATAAGCTTCCCTGTGATGAATTAAATCTTCTACCTAAATAGGAGTTTGAATTTTTAAAACTTCGCCAGCATTGCTTTAGCAATATTTCTATACCTCTTAATTTGAATCTTGGAATACAAGACAAAGAATATTTAATAAGCATATTATAAGAGCCAAAAGCCCCTATAAGATGTTGGAAGGTCACCAAAGCAGCAAGAATACTCCATTGCCATTGGTATAGCTAGTTTCCTTCCATGTAGGAATCTTATGTAAGAATCAATTATTACCACCTCTCCACCCCTCAAGCTGTGAAACTTGAGATCTGCTTAATGTGTAAACAGATTTATTTCTATTCAAGATATGTTACTAAATGCTCATTACACTAGGTGAAAACTCTTATAAGAAAAATATGAATAGCTAAAGTAGTAAGCAATGGCAAGGCAACTTGTAGCACATTAATAAGAACATGACTAATAAAAAGTTCTCTTTCGAAAAAGCAGCACTGTCCAAACAATGCCCCAAAACTCATCCTCCACAAGGTGCTGACCCACAAGCAAGAGAGACTCTGTTCTTTAGGGTATTATGTAGAGATCAGGACAAACAGGGGCCCTTGAGGCAGACTTGGGTACTTAGTGCTTCAAACTTGCAAAGCCCCTATGTTATAGAATGGCGGAGAGGACGCAATCAGACAGTACATATAAAGCATTTAACACCATGCCTGGCATATTATTAGTCTCAATAAATGTTGTATCATTAAGTGTGAATACCCCTGACCAAGTGGCTTTAATGCATTACCATTCTGAGAATTACAGACATTCTTGGTATTATTTTTTTTTTTAGGGCAACTTCAGTAGAAACAAGAACAAATAAACCTCAAACCCACTGATCCTCTTTAGTAGTAGTGCTGGGATGAGGCCTCTTATAGGATTTGGTTCCTGTTTTGAGTTGTAGGAAGCACTTTACACCTAGACAGCTTCAAATTAGCACTATGCATGCTGCAAGTAGGAGTGACACTATTTTCGAATATTAATCACTGGGTGTGTGAGATATGATATTTGTTGACACACTGTGATCCTTTCTCCATACATTTCCTTTGCAATCCTGTACATATTTACATCCAAGTCAAAGGATAATTTAAGGGTGTTGTATTATTTAGCTACATGCAGCTTCCTGGTTATAAAAGACAAAAAGTAAGCTTTTATGAGGGAAGTGGGGTGGGACTTTAATTCCAGACTGACTGCTAACATCCTGTGAAAATTTAGTCAGATACTTACTTATTTTCCTGATCTTTTCCCTGCTATTTCAAACCAAAAAAGACTTGACAGATTTCCTTTAGTTGCCAAAAAAATAAATCAGTCTGCCAATAAAATGATTAAAGCTGACATTTTGCTTTCATTTACTATATATAAAATGATAAATTTTATGAAATTAAAATATCTCTCACAATAGAACTCAGTCTACCAAATAGATTACAGGTTTCAAGAGATGAACTAAGTACAATATTTCAGTAATAATAAAAAATGCACGCAATGCTTTTGAGTCATGAGGTTGTATTAAATTCTGCCCAGGAACAAGGGAAGACGGGGGAGGATCAACATTATCACCAACCAGCCAATGGCATTTCAGTTTTCTAATATTATACTGTATATAACTTTATTTAAATTTGCTTTATACTCATTAAAACTAAAATTGTAAATCAATAGATGATACAATCTTGGCTTAAAAAGAATTTTACAATCTACCTAAAGTTACTTATCTTCACTGACACCTACCTGCCCTGGAGTGGCCCTGGAATGTCCCCTGATATGAGCATCTTTTTATTTTCCTCCTCTGTTCTCCTAATTCAAAGGAAATAAAAAAACTGTTTACTTGATTTATCATACCAAGTTTCTAACATTTGAGCATGCAAACATGTGATCATTTAAAACACAGGACTTAGGATTTAAAACACATTTATCACCCTCCCCACACCAGCTCCCAGTTTTGGGTATAATTTGAATTTCAGGGAAAAGAAAACAACACAAAAGGGATAATACTTCAACCTATTTCCTGGTTAGCAGATGCTCTTCAAAACCTGACTATATAGTAAGAAGTATTTATAGATTCAAATGCATATTAGGTAAATGAAATTCTTAATAGCACTGAAAATTGTAAGTCTTCCCTTTCAATTTCAAAATCCTTTAATTATAAATATAAAGCATCTTCTACCCAAGACAAATACCAATTTTAATGTTGACCAAAGCTAAGTATGACACTCTGAATCCAAGAGGTGTCTGACAGAAGAAAACCAGTACCACCAGTTTTACAACAGGTTAAACATGTTTACCAGGATCACTTTGGTTCCACATGCTCACCTTTGACTATCCTCTAGCATCTTCATTGCTTCCTTCAAGTTTTTTCCCATTTCAGCTAATGTGGGGTCTGCTATCTGGGAAAAAAGCCAAAAAAAAAAAAAAACAAAGTTAAATTTTAATAATCTCTATGATTTCTGCAAAATAATTCATCCAGAAAAGTTAAATGCACTCCAAATTTTCTTCAGGATTTATTATAAAATACAAAGATTATAATGTACATGCTTGAGTAGAAAACTTCCAACAGTACAAAAATGTAACGTAAGAAGTCCTCTAGTCTCACTTCCCAAGGAAAGGCACTTTTAAATTTGACATACATATTTCCAAATTTTAATCTTACGTATATACATTTCTGCAATTTTCTGTTTTCTATTTTTTAACAAATATGGTTCTATGTCAGTATATATACTTCACTCTTCTTAGTAATTACACCTATTTTCATTCAATGATGTACCACAGTTCACTTAACAAGTCTTGGATTAATGGACCCTTAGGTTATTCCAGTTTTCCAATATTAGAAGCAAGGTCCAGAAAGGCATGTACAGTATTTGTTTTACCCATTGTGGTAGGCTGCAAAATAGCCCCCAAAAGATATCCAAGTCCGAATTGTTGCAACCTGTGAACATTACCTTATATGGCAGTCACCGCAGATGTGATTAATTTAAGGATTTTGAGAAGGCGGAGATTATGCTAAATTATCTGCGTAGGTCCTAAATGCAACCACAAGTATCCTCATAAGAGAGGCAAAGGGAGATTTGACACCATGCGCTCAGAGGAAAAGGCCATGTGAAGATGGAACAGAGAGGGATTTCAAGATTTGAAGATTGGAGTGATGCAGCCAGAAGCCAAGGAATACTGGCAGCCACCAGAAGCTGGAAGAGGCAAGGATCCTCCTCTAGGAGTCTCAGAAGAGAGAGTGCCCTGCAGACACCTTGAATTCAGCCCAGTGATACTTATTTCAGACTTCTGTCCTCTGGAACTACGAAAGAATAATAGTTCTGCTGTTTTAAGCCACCCAGTCTGTGCTAATTTGTTACAGCAGCCATAGGATACTAATAGACCCATACATAAGCAAATGCTTCGAAAACAGAGCCTATCCCTGGAAGCTTACACAAGGGGATAATAGGAACTAGCTCTGGAGAATAGAGCTGGGTAGATAGGCACAGGGTTCCTTGAGGGTCTTAACACTTCATACCCTTTGTTCCTCTTGAATTTTGTACCATGAGTACATCTATCTTCATTCAAATATTAAACAAAAACAATTTTTTTAAATCCTTGCAGAATTAACACATAGACTTATCTTCCTTTCTTCTTTAATCTCTACAGTGGTTTGGGGGGAGAAAATCTTGTTGTCTTGAATCTCTATATAATACAAAATGTTATAGAAGATCTCTCTTTTGTTCCCTTCTTACTCTTCAAGTGTGCCTATAGAAGGCAGGAGGACCTGTATCTACCTTCTTTTCTCTTCATATCACCTACTGTACCTGGTAATATCTTACATAGAGTGTGCAATAACTGTGTATTACATTTAGTACTAAGTTAACGCATTTTTTTTAAATTTTTAATTTTGAAATAATTTCAAACATATAGGACAGTTACAAGTACAATACAAACCCCATACAGAGAACTCCAACCCCCCCCACCCCAGCTATCCGTATCTACCAATTTTATATCTTCCTTCCTCCCTCCCTTCCTTCCTTCCTCCCTTCCCCTCTTTCTTTCAACTGTATCTATTATCCTTCTATCAATTATCTATCTACTCATTTATTATCTTCTGAACATTTGAGAGCAGTTTGCATATATCATACTCCCTGAAATCATAACACTTCCATGTACATTTCCTATGAACAAGGATATTCACTTATGTTATTAACTGCAGTTAATTCAAGAAAATTAATATGGATATAAAACTTAAATTCTAAATTCCAATTTTTCCTTATGCCCCCTTTGAGCTTTTCTCCTCCATTCTTAGATCCAATCCAGTATCATATATTGCACTGATTGTCATTAACTCTTAATTAACTTTTTTTAAATTAACTATATCAAAAAAGAATTTTTTTTAAAAGATATACAATAAAAAAATATTTCAAACAAACCATAACAAGGGAGTAAGAAAAAGACAACCAACCCAACATAACTACTTTAATTCCAACACGCTCCCACTCCACCCCAAGAAAACAACCCAATATAGCAACATTTCTGTGAACCTGCTCCCACCATACCCATCAGAAAACAACAAACCATAGTCATTCCTGGGCATTCCCAGAATGCCAAACCCACCCACCATAGCTTATCTATTCTTATCGGGTTATCTTTCCTCCTTCATTAACTGCTCTCTATCACTAGTTCCCCTACATTCTACATTATAAACCATTTATTTAAGGAGTGTGTTGTTTAACCTCCACGTGACCGTGAATTTTCTAAGTCTCTGATGGTTATCGACCTCTAATAGCATTCCACTGTGGTCAGAGAATGCACCCTGAACAAGCTCAATCTTCCTAAACCCACTGAGGCTTGTTTTATGTCCCAGCACACAGTCCACTCAGGAGAAAGTTCCGTGATCACCAGAGAAGAACGTGCATCCTGGTGACCTGGGATGCGACATTCCACACATGTCCATCAAAACCAATTCATCCATTAGATTGTTTAGGTTTTCAATTTCCTTATTGGTCTTCTGTCTGGTTGATCTATCTATAGGAGAGAGTGATGTGTTGAAGTCTCCCACAATTATTGTGGAAACATCAATTGCTTCCTTTAATTTTGCCAGTGTTTGTCTCATGTATTTTGTGGCACCATCATTGGATGCATAAACATTTATGATTGTTATTTCTTCTTGTTGAATTTCCTTTGTTAGCATGTAGTGGCCTTCTTTATCTCTCATAACATCCTTGCATTTAAAGTCTATTTTATCTCAGATTCATATTGCTACTTCTGCTTTCTTTTGGCTGTAGCTTGCATGAAATATTTTTTCCATCCTTTCACTTTCAATTTCTTGTGTCCTGTGTCTAAGATGAGTCTCTTGTAGGCAACATATTGATGGTCCATATTTTTGATCCATTCTGCCAATCTATATCTTTTAATTGCGGAGTTTAATCCATTTACATTCCATGTTGTTACTGTGAAGGCATTTCTTGAATCAGCCATACTATCCTTTAGTTTATGTTTGTCATATGTATTTTTTCCCTCTCTCTCTTAATGTCCTTTAATGAACCAATACTGAATCTCTTTAGTACTGGACCTTTGTTCATATCTCTCCCTTTCTTTGTTTCTCTGTCGGTAGGGCTTCCTTTAGTATCTGAAGTAGGGCAGGTCTTTTATTAGCAAAATCTCTCAGCATTTGTTTATATGTGAAAAATTTAAACTCTACCTCAAATTTGAAGGAGAGTTTTGCTGGATAAAGTATTCTTGGTAGGAAATTTTTTTCCCTCAGAATTTTAAATATGTCATGCCACTGCCTTCTCGCCTCCATGGTGGCCACTGAGTAGTCACTACTTGGTCTTACGTTGTTTCCTTTGTATGTGGTGAACTGCTTTTCTCTTGCTGCTTTCAGAACTTGCTCCTTTTCTTCAGTATTTGACAGTCTGATTAGAATATGTCTCGGAGTGGGTTTATTTGGATTTATTCTATTTGGAGTTCACTGGGCATTTATGCTTTGTGTATTTATATTGTGTAGAAGGTTTGGGAAGTTTTCCCCAATAATTTCTTTGAATACTCTTTCTAGACCTTTACCCTTCTCTTCCCCTTCTGGGACACCAATGAGTCTTATATTTGGATGATTTATTTTATCTATCATCCCTGAGGTCCATTTCGATATTTTTTATTTTTTCCCCCATTCTTTTCTCTTTCATTTTCTGTTCTGTGGTCCTCGAGGTCACTGATTCATTGTTCGGCTTCCACTAGTCTTGTACTATGAGTATCCAGAATCTTTTCAATTTGGTCAAGTTTCTTTTATTTCCCTAAGATCACCTATTTTTTTATTTACTCTTGCTATTTCTTCTTTTTGCTACTCTAGGGTCTTCTTCATGTCCTTTATATCCTGTGCCATGCTCTTCATGTCCTTTATATCCTGTGCCATGCTCTGATTGTTTGTCTTTAGTTCTTTGATTAATTTCTCCAAGTACTGTGTCTCCTCTGATCTTTTGATTTGGGTGTTTCAGTTTGGGTTATCCTTATTGTCTGGTTTTATAATATGCTTTAAAATTTTCTGTTGTTTTTGGCCTCTTGGCATTTGCTTTACTTGATAGGGTTCTTTTAGGATATGTAGTATTATTCAAAGATGAATCTCTAATTTGTCAGATCTACAGGTTGGTGGCGTACACTTTCTCTAACTAACCAGTAGATGGCATCCGCGAGTCACCTATTCCCCTCAAGTCAGTTCTCCCCAACTTTGTCTTTGTGGTATGTGGGGGTCTGATTCTTGTGAGGTCCAACTGGTGCACCAACTTTGGGTGTGTTGTTAGTGCTGTCCACCTTGAATATGGGGCATGTTTCTGAGTGGTTAGGGAGAGAGGGCAGCTTCAACAATCAAACCTCCCAGGTGTTCCTGGAGATTTAAGGCTGTTGCAAGAGTCTAAACCGTCATTTCAGTCTTGTCAAAGATTGTCTCTGACACTAACTCACAAGTCTTTGGTATTGGCATATGGTCCCTGGGATTTCTGAGTGGGTCCCTCTTCCAAGCCGTGTCCTTCTAGGGCCTCTACTGAGGGAAGGTTGTGCTACATCACAAGTGCGTGCTGTCCCTCAAGGGAAGTTCTGGGCCGCCAGGCCGTGTAAGGGCATTCCCAGCCTGCTGAAAGGATGGCTGAATGGGGAGTGTTAATTTCCCCCTTTTCACACAGCTCTGCCTTCCCAGCTCCAGGACAATTACCTGCGAGTGCATGAAAAGCTACTGTCCATGCCCGATATTGTGGCGTGTACGTGTGTTGCTGGAAACACTTCCTGTCACACTGGGTTTTTTGGTGCTGCTCTGGCCTGTGGCTCTGGTGCCGGGCAGGAGCATTCCCAGCCCACCAGGAAGACGGCTGCAAGGGGCGTGTTTTTTTTCCCCTTTTGGTTCACCTCTGCCTTCCTTACTCTGAGACAATGAGTAGCGGGTGCGCAAAAGGCTATCTTCCACACCAGATAGTGAGGCATTTGCACAGCCTGTTCCTGCCATGCTTCACCATGCGGTTCTCACTGCTGTATCTGCGGCCACTTTTGGGTTTTGTTTTTTTTTTTAATTCAATTTTATTGAAATATGTTCACATACCATGCAGTCATCCATGGTATACAATCAACTGTTCACAGTACGATCATACAGTTATTTATTCATCACCACAATCTATTCCTGAACATTTTCCTTACATCAGAAAGAATCAGAATAAGAATAAAAAATAAAAGTAAAAGAACACCCAAACCATCCCCCCCAACCCACCCTATTTGTCATTTAGTTTTTGTCCCCACTTTTCCACTCATCCATCCACACAGTAGACAAAGGGAGTGTGAGCCACAAGGCCTTCACAATCACACACTGTCACCCCTTGTAATCTACATTATTATACAATCACCTTCAGGAGTCCAGACTACTGGGTTGGAGTTTGGTAGTTTCAGGTATTTACTTCTATCTATTCCAATACATTAAAACCTAAGAGGTATTATCTATACAGTGCATAAGAATGTCCACCAGAGTGACCTCCCAACTCCATTTGAAATCTCTCAGTCACTGAAAGTATTTTGTCTCATTTTGCATCCCCCTTTTGGTCAAGAAGATATTCTCAATCCTATGACACTGGGTCCAGATTCATCCCGGGGAGTCATATCCCGCATTGCCAGGGAGATTTACACCCCTGGGAGTCGGGTCCCACATAGCAGGGAGGGCAGTGAGTTCACCTGATGAGGTGGCTCAGTTAGAGAGAGAGAGGGCCACATCTGAGTAACAAAGAGGTACTCAGGAGGAGACTCTCAGGCACAATTATACACAAGTTTAGCCTCTCCTTTGCAGTAACAAGCCCCACAAGGGCAAGTCCCTTGACAGAGGGCTCAGCACATCAAACCGCCAGTCCCAATGTTTGTGACAACATCAACACCAGTACAGATGAAGAAGTCCAACACTTCTGCACCTTCCCCCACCTCCTCAGGGGCTGGGGGGGGGGGGGCAGCTGTAAATATATTTTTTATTCTCTGCCCAAATTACTTTGGGATGTGTCACTATTTCACTCTAACCTATACCAACCCACCATATCTCACTTCGTATTCAAAGCTCCATGCAATCGTGGTGTTTGAACAAACCGACCATAGAGTTATACTGTTTAGAAAATATAGATCCTGCACCAAATAGACATCTCTTCCCTTGGTCTCACATGGAAGTTGAAGTTTTAAAACACAGTCAGTTTCAACCTTTACCCTTTGGCCTGGTTTGCCCTAGTCTTAATCAGATCTGCTCCATTCATACCACTAATTGAAGTCTGGGCTCTTTTTCAGCTTTTTTTTTAACAGTTGCTATATGCACTAATACTGACATTCATATCTGCCGAGCTCTAGCTCCCGGTTTCAGATGTCTCAGAGATACACATTGTTCCAGAGACCAATCAGGTTATACACTAAGGGATCAGCATCTCAAAGTTTAGAGATAGGCATTATAATTCAGGAATAGAGTTGACTGCTGTAAGAGCTTACAATCTAGAGACCATTACAATAATCAAGTCCATGTTAGGCTATGTTCTAAGATTCAATTCTGAGTTTACACATTATAGTTAGTCCATATTGGCTAGGCACTATAGTGCCTGCCTTTATTTCTGGAGTACTTCACTCAAATACTGTGTACAGGATCCATTCACCTCGTTGTGTGTCTCACAGCTTCACTCCTCGCAGTTGCTCAATATTCCATTGTATGCATATGCCACAGTTCACCATTCTGTTTCTCAGTCTATGTACCCTTAGGTCACCTCCACCCATTGCAAATCATGATTGCTGCCTCCATGAACACCAGTTTGCAAATGTCCATTCATCTCTCTACTCTCAGGTCTTCAAATGACATACCCTATAATGAGGTTGCAGGACCTTATGGTCCCCACATACTTAACTTTTTGTGGAACCACACACTGACCTTCAAAAAGGCTACACCATTCTACCTGCTCATCAACAGTAAATAGGTACATCCCTCTCACCATGTTTTCTCCAACACTTTTACTCCTATATATATTTTTTCCTACAATTTTATAGAATTATATTCACATACCATACATTCATCCACAGTGCACAATCAGTTGTTCATGGTGAGTTTTTTTTAAAACAGAACTAGTCCACCTCCAAATGCCAACCCTTGTTGGCCACAGCGTGGCTGCCGGATATTCAGCGGCTTACTCACTTGTTTCAGAATGCAGACTCCCAGTTTCACCAAGTGCACGGTCCCTGTGGATTTATCAGACCTTGTCCAGCTGGTGCATCACTGGAACTGGTGTTCTGGGTCACTTTCTGGCTTTTATCTAGTATTTTTCACGGAGGTGTTTTTTTGCCCTGTCTCTCCTAGCCGCCATCTTAGTTTCTCTCTATATTAGCTCTTTAAATACTGTTCCATCTAGTGAAGCCCATGCAAATATTTTTTTTGCAGTGAGGGGTTATGAACTAGTTATGAAATGAAAGACAACATATAATTTTAAAGTAGTGCACCTGCAGTCTCAATACTCAGAGAATGCTACGAAAGTATTGCATTCTTTTCCTACCAATGAACATATTTGAATACATTTTCCCTTATTTAAATCTTGAATAAAGTGATCTAACTGAAAACCTGGGGCCTACTAGGAACAATTTCATGAAAAGAGGTCCCTTTATTAACAAAAAAGTCAACAGATTTCCGACCACTCTTTCGGAGGCCAGCTGGTATTTAGTCTGTTTCCTCTCCATTATCTTTCCTACCATTCCTTAAGCAAGCCAACCCAGGTTGTAAACATTGACCACAACAACTATTCTTTGGCACCTCCTCAAAGTTAAGAGGGCTTAGCCAGAGGTGGGTTTCTAGATGTAAGTGCGGTGTTTTCAGATGCTTTTCTAGGACAGGAAGTTGCAGTCAACACAGACTTCTGCATTGGACTCCTAGGACCTGGGTCACCCTGGGGTCCCTGAGCCTTAATGAGGCTTGCAGCAACTACATATTAAAAATAAAAACAACAAAAAGCAACAAAGCATTTGCAGAGTGTGTCTATCCACATATACTTTGTAATTACAAAACTGATATATGCTCATTGATGAGAATTCAGAAACAGTTATACATTTTATTAGACTGCAAATTTTAAATTATATTTCCCCTATTGTTGATTCTGCTGTGTAATGAAATGGAGTCTGTATTTTTGTTGCAATTATAGCTAAAAAGGATGCATGGAATGGCTTAATGCAATTTCAAGGTTTGTAAGGAGAACAATTCAATTGTATGTATGATAACTGTCACAGAACTGAGACTTTAAAAGGCAGCTAACTCACTTTGTAAAACAAGAAGCCCCACTGTTCATCCCTTTATGATCAATTTTTCAAGAATCATTTTTATACTAGATGATTTCCAACACTTTTGGTCAGGAAGAGGTATTAAAATGCCCTGGCACTCAGAAGAAAGAATATTAAACATGTAATATTAATATATTATTATCTAAATCTCACAATTTAAATGATGGAGAAAAAAAATCAAGAGTCAAATACAAAGTGAAGTAATAAAGGAAATCAAGGAACAATTCTCAAGTTTTCAAAAAAGTCAGTAGGAAATTATGTTTATCTGGAATATAGTTGCATGGATTAATGAAAAAAATCACTTATTTTTGCTTCTGGCTACAATAATGCAAATTCAGTATGACATAACATTGGTACAATTCCTACTTTTATTATTTGAAATACATTCTATTTTCTATTTTAGTTTTTTGTTTTTTTTTTTAGCTCCTGCCATGACCTGCTCAATTGATTTGACATCACCAATATAGGATATAACCTGCAGTTTGAAAAACATACCATTTTAATGGATGTGCCCAATTACTTATAATGGGATAATCATTTGCTAATAAAGTTTATTTATTTTACTACTATGAAGTTGTTTACCATAACCTTTCAACAGTGGAAACTGTGGTAGAAAAATACTAAAAGGATCTCTGGTACTTAAGATTTGAGAACCAATGAACCTAAGTCACTTAAAAAATTCTCTTGGTGTTCAACCATGAAATCAAGCTCTTGGGTATACATTTTCTTCAGTTAAACCAATTTACCTAAGTGTGACTTTAAAAAAATTATATATTTATATTTACATAAATTAGGGAAAAATAAATACCTCACCCCAAATTCACACATTATCGAGTTAGCACAAATCTAAGTTTTTTTTTTAAAGGTGGAGGGCTACCTCTCTGATCTGATCAGGGACCCACTACAATGGGGCACAAGGGAATTTTTTAGAGAGAAGGAAATGGTCAATACTTTGATCATGCTGGTGATTATATGACTGCATACATCTGCCAAAACACAAACTGTACAATTAAAATGGGTAAATTTTATTGCATGTAAACTGTTCCTCAATTTAAAAAAGGGGAGGGTGAATTGATTTAAAGTCAATTAAAAAAAAACTTTTAAGTAAATATTGGTACAATGATGTGACAAAAATCACAAAGAAGTACATGTGTAACTGCTGTTAGGAAATATGGAACTAAATCTTCAAAGAGAAGCAGCCTCCAGAAAAGGAAAAAAAAAAAGGAAGTCTAAAATGTAATTTTGAAAGATGTATAAATCTTAACATTCATCAATAAGGAAGTACATAACTCTGTAATTTCAATAAACAATTTTTTCAGGGAGGAAAGTTTGGGGGGGCTCTAGGGCTACTGAAAGAAGAAAAATTAAAGCATGAGAGAGTACCAGCTGCTCAGATCAGACAGAAAACCTTGGTGTTATCAAATTCTATACAAATGTATCAGACATATGAAACAGTCACTGTTTACTGTGAAGACTGTGTCACTATTTGATGACCACCACCTTTCTTCAACTGATCAAAGCCATTAGACAAAGCCCCAAACTCTGTTTCTAATTTATAAACTACTCTCACCTTCCACAGTTTTCTAACAACGTTAAGCTAGGTAGTGATACCATGCAACCATCACTTCTCCAAAAATCATATATTATCCTCCCAGATGAAAACAAGTATATCTGCTGTCCAACACTACTTAAACAAATGCCCCGAATATTACATATCTACCTATCTCTGAGTAATAAGAACACAGCAGCAATTGCTCCAGGAAAACAACTGTTCCTTACGAGTGAAGGATGAGAGAAAAGGAAAGGGATTCTCCAAGTTAATATAGTGCCTTGCAAATCAGGCACTGATTTCAAGAGAACAGTATTTAATTAAGAACCAGGTACTTTCGGCTCTTTCTGTCTTCTAAGAATTGGTTACTCTTTTAAAATCTTATATTTAACTATCATGGACTGTATGCTTGACTGTGTCTGTGAGAACATACTATAATTATTGGCTCATTAAGCACCATAATATTCCTAGTTGAAAAGGGATGTGCAAGTATTGTATAAGGTGTAACTATTAGTGTTAACCTCACAAATTCCTAAGAAGAGAGGCAGAAAAGAACAAATGGGAAAGAGAAAGGCAAGAATACACAACAGGGAGTAAAAAAGGCAGCAAAATTAACACCAGATCAAACTTTAGTCAGAGAAGTATGTGGGAAAAAGAGGGAAAAAAACAGGATCCAAATCACTTGCCTTAAGATATACGCTGGGAATGCTAGGGATCTAAGTCTAAGTTTCAAAAATTGTATTCCTAGAGGTTACTACTTCTGAGGAATCATTTCACTTTGATGTTTTATCATGAGTAAAGCTTCCAAATAACACCACTGATGGAAAACTATCACAAAACAGGCAATTTCTATTTGTAAAAGGTTTACTAGATTATTTGGAATCACATATTTAGCATCATTCTGGAACAAAAAGAAAACTGCTTAAAGGAAACCATGCTATAGTCACTGAAAATAACTCCTTCACTGAGATAAGCTTCCTAAAGGGAATGTTTCCTAGGATGCAATAGTAAGAGATCAAATCAGAAGAATAAAGCTCTTCATTATCCTTATCAGTATCATTATATTCAAAATTGGATTGGATTTATGAAGAATTAGTTAATATTGCCTACTTTATCTTAAAAACAATAAGAGTAATTCTGAAGAAAGGAAACCAAACATTCCTGAAGCCTCTGTGTATCTTCAGAACTTTACGGTTGAACCACATTATAATGCCAATACTAAAGTGTTTTTAACATGCAAAACAGCAACTTCACAGCGGGGAAAAAAGAGAGATACCATGGCAGAACTGTTGGCAAGACCTGCACATACTCAATCCAGTTTCTCTTGGCTGAACCACTTAAATACAAAATGGACTTTGCCAAATGGACCCACCTTTCTGGATTGACCCCATATGGGTCCCTGGTGCAGGATAATACCCTAACAGGGAAGAAACCATAGTCAGAAAAGCCTCACAGAAAAAAAAAAAGCGGGGGGAGGGTGGGGTACTGAACTGCTGTACGACACAACAGACCTGAGAACTGAAAAGTGTAAGGAAAAGGGGGCAATGAGTGAGGGAGAGAATTTAACAAATCATAGGAGCTCAGAGGAAACTTCTGCATCAAAACAAATGGAACAGTTCAAGATTCTTGGAAAAGGAACAGAGAAAAGGAAGCTTCCTCCTGGAGGTGAAACACTACACAATTTAAGTGCAATCTTAAAAACTGTACCACATTCGAAGGGCAACAATTAGATAAAGAAGAGCTGAGGAAATCTGAAGGGTTAAACATGAGCTACTCTAAAGGTCCAGAATACACTGGACCAAAGGTTAAAGAATAGCCTTAACACAAAGGCAATCAACAACAAAACTCTAGACAAGAAGGAAAAACAGACCTTCAGAGTTAACTCATCAAGATAATCAGATGCCCAGAAATCAGCAAAAAATTACAAGCCATACTAAGAAAGAGGAAAATATGGCTCAGTCAAGGCAACAAATTAAAACTTCAGAAGAAACACAGAATTTAGAACAACTAATCAAAGAAATACAAACAAGTATCCTAAATCAATTTAAGGAAATGAAGGAAAATTTGGATACAGACCTAAAGGATATGAAGATGACAATGTGAAGAGATGAGGCAAGATGGTGGAGTGGTAAGCTGTGGAATCTAGTTATTTCTTTAGAGCAGCTGGTAAACAGCCAGGAACTGTATGGAATAGACACTTCAGGATCTTCTGTGACCAGATACACATCATATGCCAGTGTGGAATGGGTGGAACGGTAGAGATCACAGCAAAAAACTGCCTCCCAAGTATGGCAGACTGTCATGGAGCTGGTTCCCCAAAGGAAAAAGAAACAGTCTATGCTGGGAGCAAGAAGGGGTTCAACCTGGCACCGAGTGCAGAATTAATTAACAAATTCAGACCGCTGAATAAAAGCTCTAAGCACAGATAAAGCAGGAGCAGGCACCAAAGGAGTCAGGAGGAATCTGTTTGGCAGAAAGGAGGCAGGGCAGACAACAACAACAACAACAACAACAACAACAACAACAACAACAACAACAACAGAGACTTTAGGAGTCAGAGGTGTTCAGAATACTGGAAAATGGCTGGATTCCAAGAAAAAGCAAATAGAGACAGCTACCAAATTGGGTTCTGGCTTCCAAACCTGGGGAGGTGGGGAAAGGGTAGAATTAAGAATTCAAGTTGTCTAAGAGTAACTATTCAGGAGGAACAGATAAGAGCTTAAAGGGCTTATCTTTAAACAGCCCATACCAGGACTGAGAAAACTTGGGAGCTGGGGAAAGGCCTTGAAACGGGTTTTCTTTCCTTCTTTTTTTTTCCTTTTTTAGTCTTTTTGTTTTTGGAAATAACTATTCTAAGTAGCTCATTACAGAAAGCCTCAGATATTTGTAATTGGACCCTGGATCCAGGCAAGGGTGGAGCTAAGATAGGTCTGAGAGACAAAGCAATGAGTCTAGTGGGGGAGACAACTCCCTAAAGGAAACAACTTCTCCAAGACAATGGGGGCAGGGCCTAGTTCAAGTGGTGGCTCTCCCTCAGAGAACTCAGACCCCAAGGGCTGGAAAACAGAAACCAGCTTAAGTCAGCCATGCCCCTGGCAGGGACAGGGTCTGCAGAGAATTAAAGGCACCTGTGGCACCTCTTTACACTAGCAGGGAACTGCAGTCTGACAAGCACCACCTGCTGTACAGGATAGGAAAAGCACAGAGTCTAGAGGCTTCACAGGAGGGTCTGACAATCTCAGGGTCTCTTTCTCAAGGAAACTCCATATCCCCCTCCTGAGAATGGGCCTGTCTGGACCGGGTAAATCTGATTGGGGTCAAGCATATCTGTGGAGACCTTCTCAAAAAAGGTTACATAGAGGCAGGGCAAGAACCAGAAAAACAAGAGGTGAAAAATTCTGATCAACTAAACAGAAGGTATGTTAGAGGTCTAGAATAAGATGAGCTGAACACCAAAGGATAGAGAACAAAGCCAAGCAACAAGAAAACGCTATGTAAAAGAGTGAAAATGAGTTCCAGAATAAACTAAACAGGAAAATCAGGTGCCCAGACAGCTAAAAATAACAAGCCATACTAGGAAACATAAAAATATGGACCAGCCAAAGAAACACACTAACACTTCAACTAAGATATAGGAATTGAAACAACTAATTAATAATCAAACAAATCTCCTAAATCAATTCAAAAATCAAATCAACGAGCTGAGGGAAGATATGGCAAGAGATGAAGGATATAAAGAAGAAATTGGGTGAACATAAGGAGGAACCTGTAAGTTTGAAAACACAAATTGCAGAACTTATGGGAATGAAGGGCACAACAGAAGAGATGAAAAACACAATGGAGACTTACAACACCAGATTTGAAGAGGCAGAAGAAAGAATAAGTGAACTGGAAGACAGGACATCTGAAATCCTACACACAAAGGAACAGATAGGGAAAAGAATGGAAAAATATGAGCAGGGTCTTAGGGAACTGAATGACAACATGAAGCGCATGAATAGACTTGGTATGGGTATCCCAGAAGGAGAAGAGAATGGGAAAGGGGCAGAAAGATAATAGAAGAAATAATCACTGAAAATTTCCAACTCGTCTGAAAAACATAAAATTATAGATTCTAGAAGTGCAGCCTACCTCAAACAGAATAATCCCAATAGACCTATTCCAAGACACTGATCAGACTGTCCAAAGTCAAAGACAAAGCAAGAATTCTAAAAGCACCAAGAGAAAAGCGAACCACTACATACAAGGGAAGCTTGATAAGACTATGTACAGATATCTCCACAGAAGCAATGGAGGCAAGAAGGCAGGGGTATGATATATTTAAGGTACTAGGGTAGAAAAACTGCCAATCAAGAATTCTATATCTGGCAAAATTGTCTTTCAAAAAAGAGAGAGAGATTAAAATATTTTCAGACAAACAGACACTGTGAGAGTGTGAACAAGACACCTGCACTTCAGGAAATACTAATGGGAATGCTACAGGCTGATGGAAAAGACAGGAGAGAGAGATTTAGAGAAGAGTGTAGAAATTAAGACTATCAGGAAGGGTAAAAAGAGACAGAGGAAAAATAACATGACATATAGAAACCAAAAGACAAAATGGTAAAGTACTGCCCTTATAGTAATAACACTAAATGTTAATGGATTAAACTCCCCAATAAAAGACACAGAGTGGGAGAATGGATTATAAAACAAGACCCATCTATATGCTGTCAACAAGAAACTCACTTTAGAAACAAGGACAAAAATAGGCTGAAAGTGAAAGGTTGGGGAAAGATATTTCACACTAACAACAACCAGAAAAAAAAGTGGGAATAGCTATATTAATATCAGACAAATTAAACTTCAAATGTAAAACAATTAACAGAGATGAAGAAGGATACTATATATTAATAAAAGGGACAAGTTATCAAGAAAACATAACAATCATAAATATTTATGCACCAAGCCAAAGTGCCCCCAAATTCATTAGGCAAACACTGACAACAATGAAGGAAGAAGCAGATACCTCTACATAGTTGGAGACTTCAACACAATGCTCTCATCAATGGATAGAACATCTAGACACAGGATCAATTAAGGAAATAGAGATGTTGAATTGTACAATGAATGACCTAGACTTGGCAGACATTTATAGAACACTACACCCCACAACTGCAAGATACACATTGTTCTCAAGTGCTCATGGATCATTCTCTAGAATAGACCACATGTTGGAGAACAAAGCAAGTCTCAACAAATTAAAAAAAAAAACACTGATATACAAAACACCTTCTTGTATCACAATGGAATGAAGTTGGAAATCAATAACAGGCAGAAGGTCAGAAAATTAACAAATAAATGGAGGCTAAATAACACACTCTTACACAACCAGTGGGTAAAGGAAGAAATTATAAGAGAAATTAGTAAATACCAAGAGGCAAATGAAAATGAACACACAACATACCAAAACTTATGGGATGCAGCAAAAGCGGTGTAGAGAGAGAAATTTATTGCCCTAAATGCCTCTACTAGAAGAGAAAAAATTGAGGAACTAATTGTTCACCTGGAGGAACCAGAGAAAAAGCAGCAAACTAACCCCAAAGCAAACACAAGGAAAGAAACAAGAAAGATTAGAGCAGAAACAAATGAAATTGAGAACAGGAAAACAACAGAGAGAATCAACAAAACCAGAAGTTGGTTCTTTTAGAAAAATCAATAAAATCAATGGTCCCTTAGCTAGGCCAACAAGAAAGGGGGGGGGGGGTAGAGGGAGGGAGGATGCAAATAAACAGTCAGAAATGGGAAAGGGGACATAATTACCCCACAGAAATAAAGGCGACAATGAGAGGACTATGACCAACTATATGCTAATAAATAGACAACTTAGATGAAATGGACAACTTCCTAGAAAAGCATGAACAACCAATAATGACTTGAGAAGAAATAGATGATCTCAACAAACCAGTTACAAATAAAGAGTATGAGTCAGTTACAAAGAAGCTCCCAAAAAAGAAAAGCCCAGGACCAGATGGCTTCACATGTGAATTCTAGCAAGCATTCAACAAAGAATACCAATCCTGCTCAAACTCTTCAAAAAATTGAAGAGGAGGGAAAACTACCTAACTCATTCTATGAAACCAACATAACCCTAATATCAAAGTCAGACAAAGATACCACAAAACAGAAAATTACAGACCAATCTCTTTAATGAATATAGATGCAAAAATCCTCAACAAAACACTCACAAATCAAATCCAGCAGCACATTAAAAGAATTATGCACCATGACCAATTGGGATTTACTCCAGGTATACAAGACTGGTTCAACACAAGAAAATCAATTAATGTAATACATCACATCAATAAATCAAAGTGGAAAAACCACACGGTCATCTTGATCAATGCAGCAAAGGTTTTTGACAAAATTCAACATCCGTTTTTTTATTTTAAATTTTTTTAAAATACAATTATCCAAAGATCCAAAGTATACAATCAATTGTCCCCAGTACCGTCATACAGCTGTGCATCCATCACAATTTTTTTTTCAATTTTTAGAACATTTTCATTACTCCAGAAAAGAAATACAGACAAAAAAAAAAGGAAATTCAAATCCTCCCATACCCCTAACTACCCCCACTCCATTGTTGACTCATAGTATTGGTATAGAACATTTGTTACTGCTGATGAAAGAATGTTAAAATACTACTAACTGTAATTAGTTTGCAATAGGTATATTTTTTCCGTATACGCCCCTTATTTTTTTTTAAGTTTCAGAATAGTATTTAATTTTCAGATATTTATAGTCATCTTATTTGATATCACAAAATAGTAGCAGTGTTATAAATTTTACAGACGAGGATATTGTTGCACTATTCTCACCATACATAGGTTGCAGAATAAATCTGAATACAGATCAATACTTCCCCTTCTTCCTCCTCTGTATATTTACAAACATGCCTATACATAACCCTTGCTATTCAAATTATTTTTATCTGAACCAAGGAACTAAATGCATTGAGATAATTTTGTTTTGTTTTATAGGAATTCTCACTGTAAACTATACAAGCTTACGGATCAGAGAATAAATAATTTTTTTTTTTTTTTGCCAAACCCTCTATCGGAACTCAGAAGCTAAAATGGCTCAGTATTTTTCATTAACTATGCAATAAATAGCAAATCTTGGGTCCACAATTAATGTTCTTTTGTTTCAGTGTATGAAATAGAAGTTAATAATTGTCACTTAAATTTAGTGGTTCAATGACTACAATAACAGATCTCTCCATATATAAATAGACATTTTCACCAACACTGCTCCCTATATGCCTTTGCTCTATATATCCCAAGACTATCTCCTGACAATGGCATCTAATCTCCACCAACCAGTAAAACATAATTGAGAATACACATTTTTCAATGCTCTCAAAAAGTATAAGAGTATTCCTTTGGATTTTCAAAAGAAGTCTATATTTTCAGACTTAAATTTAATAGTTTTTAATTATTCTTAGTCTAATTCCTGTTTTATCAATTAGGAAACTAAGAGTCATCTTACAAGTTAAGTGAGATGACCACATTTACAATCAGCAAGTCGGAAAAATGAGGCAACTATCTTCATCTTCTGACTTCTAATGTTTCAGAAAGAATGTCATACGATAAACCTGAGTTATCTATTTGAAACACAGTGAAAGAAATGGTAGCATGGAATAGGATGCAATACCAAGTATGTTTTCTCCTTCATAATGTCAACATTTTGCAATGTCTATTTATTCGTCTCTGAAACACTGAATTAAAATAATTTAATATAGGGTCGTGTCTTATGATGACTATGATGATAATAAAGCCAAACATATTCAATGGTCACTACATGGCTTAAAAAATGCATCTTCATCTAATATTACAGAATGTTTCTCCATCTCTCACTCTCCTTTCTTTGTTTCTCTGTCAGTAGGGCTCCCTTTAGTATCTCAAGTAGGGCAGGTCTTTCATTAGCAAAATCTCTCAGTATTTGTGAAAAATTTAAGCTCTCCCTCAAATTTGAAGGAGAGCTTTGCTGGATAAAGTATTCTTGGTTGGAAATTTTTCTCTCTCAGAATTTTAAATATGTCGTGCCACCGCCTTCTCGCCTCCATGGTGGCTGCTGAGTAGTCACTACATAGTCTTATGTTTTTTCCTTTGTATGTGGTGAATTGCTTTTCTCTTGCTGCTTTCAGAACTTGCTCCTTCTCCTCGGTATTTGACAGTCTGATCAGAATATGTCTTGGAGTGGGTTTATTTGGATTTATTCTATTTGGAGTTTGCTGGGTATTTATGCTTTGTGTATTTATATTGTGTAGAAGGTTTGGGAAATTTTCCCCAACAATTTCTTTGAATACTCTTTCTAGACCTTTACCCTTCTGGGAAATCAGTGAGTCTTATATTTGGACATTTTATATTATCTACCACATCCCTGAGGTCCATTTCGATTTTTTTTATTTTTTTCCCCATTCTTTCTTTTGTTCTTTCATTTTCCATTGTGTTGTACTCCAGGTCGCTGATTTGTTGTTCAGCTTCATCTAGTCTTGTACTATGAGTATCCAGAATCTTTTTAATTTGGTTGACAGTTTCTTTTATTTCCATAAGAACATCTATTTTTTTTATTTACACTTGCAATTTTTTCTTTATGCTCTTCTAGGCTCTTCTTCATGTCTTTTATATCCTGTGCCACACTCTTCTTCATGTCCTTTATATCCTGTGCCATGGTATCAGTTTGTTTTTAGTTCTTTGATTAATTGCTCCAGGTACTATGTCTCCTCTGATCTTTTGATTTGGGTGTTTGGGTTTGGGTTATCCATCTCGTCTGGTTTCTTCACATGCTTTAACATTTTCTGTTTTTGGTCTCTTGGCATTTGCTTAACTTGATAGGGTTCTTTTAGGATATGTATGCTAATACAAAGACTTCTCTCTAATTTGTCAGATCTACAGCTTGGTGGCATACACTTTCTCTAACTAACCAGCAGGTGGAGTCTGTGAGCCATCTATTCCCCTCAAGCCAGTTCTCCCCAACTTTGTCTTTGTGGTGTGTGGGGGTCTGATTCTTGTGGGGTCCAATTGGTGCACCAGTTTTGCGTGTGTAGTTGGTGCTGTCCACCCTGAATGTGGGGGGTGTGTCTGAGCGGTTAGGGAGTGAGGGCAGCTTTAACAATCAAACCTCCCAGGTGTTACTGGAGATTTAAGGCTGTTGCAAGAGTCTAAACCTTCAGTTCAGTCTCACCACAGACTGTCTCTGCCGCTGACCCACAAGTCCCTGGTATTGGTGTATGGTCCCTGGGGTTTCCGAGTTGGTCCCTCTTCCAAGCCGTGCCCTTCTAGGGCCTCTGCTGAGGGAAGGCTGTGCTATGTCACAAGTGCACGCTGTCCCTCAAGGGAAGTTCTGGGCCACCAGGCCGTGTAGGGGCATTCCCAGCCTGCTGAAAGGATTGCTGAATGGGGCGTGTTAATTTCACCCTTTTCACACTGCTCTGCCTTTCTAGCTCTGGGACAACTAGCTGCAGGTGCACTAAAGGCTACTGTCCACACCAGATATTGTGGTGTGTGCGCGCGTTGCTGGAACAGTTCCCGTCGCAGTGGGCTTTTTGGCGTGGCTCTGGGCTGTGGCACCAGCCCCGGGCAGGAGCATTCCCAGCCCGCCAGGAAGATGACTGTAAGGGGTGTGGTTTTTTCCCCTTTTGGCTAACCTCTGCCTTCCTAGCTCTGAGACAATTAGCAGCGAGTATGCGAAAGGCTATCATCCACGCCAGATATTGAGGTGTACTCACAGGTTGTGAAGATGCCGTTCCTGCCACGCTTCCCTGTGCAGTTCTCACTGCCGTATCTGCAGCCGCTTTTGGGCTTTTAAAAAGAGCTAGTCTGACTCCAAACACCAACCCACAGTTTCCCCATACCACAGTGTGTCTGCTGGATATTCAGCAGACTTACTCATTTCAGAACGCAGACCCCCGGTTTCACCAAGTGCACAGTCCCTGTGGATTTAGCAGACCTTGTCTAGCTGGTGCATCACTGGAACTGGTATTCTGGGTGACTTTCTGGCTTTTACCTTGTATGTTTTCACCCTGTCTCTCCTAACTGCCATCTTCCAGCAGTCTGGATCCACAGTTTTTACTTACAGATTTTATGCTGTGATCTTGGGCATTCCTTCCAATTCAGGTTGGTGTATGATGAGTGGACAGTCACGTTTGTCCCCCCACAGTTATTCCGGATTATTTACTAGTTGTTTCTGTTTTTTTTTTTTATAAGTTGTTCCGGGGGACTACCTGGCTTCCACTCCTCTCTATGCCACCATCTTAGATCCTCCCTCAATATCCTTTCTTGATGAAAACACTCAAAAGGAGAAGAATAGAAGGGATCTTCCTCAATAAGATAAAGGCAATATATGAAAAACTCACAGCTAACATCATACTCAACAGGGAAAGACTGAAATCTTTCCCACTAAGATGAGGAACAATACAGGGATGCCCATTGTCACCACTGTTATTCAACATTCTGCTGGAAGTTCTAGCTAGAGCAATTAGGCAACAAAAAGAAATAAAAGGCATGCATATTGAAGAGGACGAAGTAAAACTTTCACTGTTTGCAGATGACATAAACCTATATATAGAAAATCCAGAAAAATCTACAGCAAAACTACTAGAGCTAATCAATCAATACAGCAAAGTGGCAAGCTACAAGATCAACATGCAAAAATCAGTAGTGTTAATATACACAAGAAATGAACAACAGGAGGAGGAAATCAAGAAAAATATTCCACTTACAAAGAGCAACCAAAAAGAATCAAGTATTTAGGAATAAACTTAACCAAGGCCACAAAAGACCTATACAGAGAAAACTATAAGAAACTGCTAAAAAAAAAAAATCAAACAGGACCTAAAAAAAATGGAAGAACATACTATGTTCACAGATTGGAAAACTAAATACAGTTAAGATGTCAATTCTACCTAAACTAATTTATAGATTCAATGTAATGCCAATTAAAATCCCAACAACTTATTTTGCAAAAATAGAAAAACCAATAATCAAATTTATTTGGAAGGGCAGTGTGCCAGTTTGAATGTATTATGTCCCCCAGAAAAAGCCATATTCTTTGATCCAATCTTGTGGGGCAGACATATTAGTGGGGATTAAGTTGGAACATTTGGATTAGGTTATTTGCATGGAAATGCGCCCCACCCAACTGTAGTTGATAACTCTGATCATTTCCATGGAGGCATGGCCCCACTCATTCAGGCTGGGCCTTCATCAGTGGAGCCATATAAATGAGCTGACAAACAGAAGGAACTCAGTGCAGCTGAGAGTGACATTTTGAAGAGGAGCGACAGCCAAGAGAGACAGTTTGAAGAAAGCACAGGAGCTGCAGATGAGAGACGGCTGTTGAAAGCAGACTCTTGCTCCAGAGAAGCTGAGAGAGGACAAATATCCCAAGTGTAACTAAGAGTGACATTTTTGAGGAACTACAGCCTAGAGAGGAACGTCCTGGAAGAAAGCCATTTTGAAACCAGAACTTTGGAGCAGACACCAGCCATGTGCCTTCCTAGCTAACAGAGGTTTTCTGGACACCACTGGCCATTCTCCCATGAAGGTACCAACTGCTGATGTATTACCTTGGACATTTTATGGCCTTAAGACTATAATTATGTAACCAAATAATCCCCCTTTATAAAAGCCTATCTATCTCTGGTGTTTTGCATTCCGGCAGCATTAGCAAACTAGAACAGGCAGGATGTCCCAAACAGCCAAAAATATCCTGAGAAAGAAGAACAAAGTGCGAGGTCTCACACTACCTGACTTTAAAGAATACTACAAATCTGCAGCAGTCAAAACAGCACGGTACTGGCATAAAGATAGATATACCAATGAATGAAATCGAATTGAGTGTTCAGAAATACACCCTCTCATCTATGGATAACTGATCTTTGATAAGGCAATCAAGCCAAAGCAACTGGGACAGAGCAGCCTCTTCAATAAATGGTGTTTGGAGAACTGGATGTCCATATCCAAAAGAATGAAAGAGGACTCTTCTTTAACGCCTTAGACAAAAATTCACTCAAAATGGATCAAAGATCTAAACGTTAGCACTAAGACCATACAACTTTTAGAAGAAAATGTATCTTAAAGATCTTGTGACAGCAGGTGGTTTCCAGAACCATACACCCAAAGCACAAGCAATCAAAGAAGAAATAGATAAATGGGATCTCCTCAAAATTAAACACTTCTGTACATCAAAGGACTTTGCCAGAAAAGCAAAATGTCAGCCTACGCAATGGAAGACAATATTTGGAAACCACATATCAGACAAGTATTTAATATCCAGATATAAAGAGATCCTACAATTAAACAACAGGAAGACAAACAACCCAATTAAAAAATGGGCAAAAGATATGGACAGACACTTTTCTCAGTAGGAAATATGAATGGCTCACAAACATGAAAAGGTGCTCAACTTCACTGACTATTAGGGAAATGCAAATCAAAACCACAATGAGATATCATTTCACACCTACTAGAATGGCCATTATCAATGAAACAGAAAATTACAAGTGCCGGAGAAGATGTGGAGAAAGAGGCACGCTTACTCACTGTTGGTGGGAATGTAGAACGGTGCTTCCTCAGGAAGCTAAGTACAGAACTGCCATATTATCCAGCAATTCCATTACTAGGTATATACTCAGAGGAACTGAAAGCTAAGACACGAACTGACATTTGTAAACTGATGTTTACCGTGGCATAATTCATAATTGCCAAGAGATGGAAACAGTCCAAATCTCCATCAATAGATGAGTGGATAAACAAACTGTGGTATATACACATGATGGAATATTAAGCAGGTGTAAGACAGAACAAAGTCACAGAAAATATAATAATGTGGATGAACCTTGAGGACACTATGTTGAGTGAAGTTAGCCAGAAACAAAAGGACAAATGCTGTATGGTCTCTCTAATATGAACTAACATTAATGAGCAAACTTTGAGAGTCAAAAGCTGAGAACACAGGTTATCAGCAGATAGAAAGAGGGGAGACATCGGGTATTTGATGTTGAAGGAGTACAGAATGTTCAGCAGAATTGACTGTATAGATCCAGAAATGGATAGCATAATACTATGTGATGGTAACACAATATTGTAAGTATACTGAACAAAGATGTCTGTGAGTAAAGCTGAAAAAGGAGGGCTAGGAACAAATATGACAGAAGGAAAGATAGATCATAAAGATTGGGACTGTATAACTTAGAGAAACCTAGAATGATCAATGATGGTGACTAAACGTATAAATATAAGAATGTTTTTACATGTGGGAGAACAAATAAATGTCAACCTTACAAGGTGTGGAAAAAGGGAAGGTACTGCGGAAAAACATAATCAAAGCAAACTGGAGTCTATGGTTAACAGTAACACTGTAATATGTTTCCATTAAATGTAATAAAAGCAATATATTAAAGCTAAATGTCTATGAGAGGGGGATATAAGGGAGGGGTATGGGATTCTTGGTAGTGGTGTTATTGTCTGACATTATTATTATATTGTATTCTATGGTATTTCAATGTTATCTTTTCTATTGTTCTTTAAAATTTTTTTTGGAATAATGACTATGTTCTAGTGCTCATTGTGGTGATGAATGCACAACTATATGGTGATACTGTGATTTTATATCTCTATAAAATTGCAGGGTAAAATATAAACAGAGTGACACAAGTGCTGGAGAAAACATGAAGAGAAGGATGTACCTATTTAGTGTTGGTGGGGAAGTAGAATGGTGTAGCCTATCTGGAGGACATGTGCCAGTTCCACAAGAAGCTAAGTACGTGGGTGCCATAATGTCCTGCAACCTCATTATGGAGTATACACTTTGAAGATCTGAGAGCAGGGATACGAATGGACATTTGCACACTGGTGTTTATGGCAACAATATTCACAATTTTCAATGGATGGAGGTGGCCTAAGGGTACATCGACTGACGAACAGAATGGTGAACTGTGGTGTATGCATACAATAGAATTCTGAGCAGCTGCAAGAAGGAATGAAGCTGTGAGACACGCAACTACATGAATGGATCTCAGGGACAGCATTCTGAGTGAAGTATGTCAGAAACGAAAAGACAAACATTATAATGCCTCACTAATATGGCCTAACTACAATATGTAAACTTTTGAGACTTGAATCTTAGAGCAGAGCTTATCAGGGGAACACTTATTGTAATGGTCCCTAGATTGTAAGCTCTTATAGCAGTCACATCTGTTCCTGAGTTGTAACTTGTTTCTCCAAATTCTGAGACGCTGAGCTCTTTGTGTATAACCTGGTCAGTCTCTGGAACTTTGGGTATCTATGTGACACCTGAAACTCAGAGCTAGAGCTTGCAGCTATTAATGTCAGTATTACCCCATAAAGCAACTGTTAAAAAAGCTGAAAAAGAGTTTAGGCTTCAGTTAGAGATATGAATGAAGCAGATCTCATTAGGACTAAGGCAAATCTCATGCCAAAGGGTAAGGAACGATACAGCGTTTTAAAACTTCAACTTCTGTGAGAGACCAAGGGAAGAGATGTTTATTTGGTGCAGGATCTATCTGTATATACTGCAGCACAGTAAATAACTTAACTTGTATGGTCAGTTTGTTCGAACACCATAATTACATGGAACTTTGAATAGGAAGTGAGATCTGGTAGGTTTGTACAGGTTAGTGTGAAATCCTGATACATCTCAAAGTAATTTGGGCAGACAATAAAAATATATTTGCAGGACCCCCCTGAGGAACTGGGGGAAAATGTGGAAATGTTGGACTTCCCCAACTCAATTATTACTGATATTCTCACAAATATTGAGGACTAACAATTTAGTAGGACAAGCCCTTGATCTTGGGGCTTGCCCTTATTAAGTCTGTTATTGCAAAGAAGAGGCTAAGCCCACTTATAATTGTGCCCAAGAGTCTCCCCAAGAGAACTTCTTTGTTGCTCAGATATAGCCCCCTCTCTCTCTCTAAGCACACTCGGCTGGTGAACTCATTGCCCTCCCCTCATGTAGGACATAACTCCCCAGAGTGTAAATCTCCCTGGCAGCATGGAACATGACTCCCGGGGAAGAGCCTGGACCCAGCATTGTGGGATTGAGAAAATCTTCTTGACCAAAAGGGGGAAGCGAAATGAAACAAATTCAGTAGCAAAGAGATTTCAAATGGAGTCGAGTGGACACTCTGGAGGGCATTCTGATGTGCTATACAGATATCCCTTTTAAGTTTTTGGTGTACTGCAATATGTGCCAGTTTGGATGTATTATGTCTCCCCCAAATACCACGTTCTTTGATAAAATTTTGTGGGGGAAGACATATTTAGTCTTGATTATTTCCATGGAGATGTCTCCTCACCCATTCAGTGTGGGTCTTAATTAAATTACTGGAGCCCTTTTAAGAGCTCAGACAGAAGGAGCTCAGTGCTACAGCCAAGAGAGACATTTTGGAGATGGCCACTGAAAGCAGACTTTTTGCTGACACTTTGCTCCACAGAAGCTAAGAGAGTACAAAATGCCCCAAGAGCAACATTTTAAAGAACACACAGGAGCTGAGATAGGAGCTGGAACACAACCGGGATCAGCAGATGCCAGCATGTGCTTCCCAGATGTCATTAGCCTTCCTTCAGTGAAGGTATACTCATGTTGATGCCTTAATTTGGACATTTTCATGGCCTTCAGACTCTAAATTTATAACCAAATAAACCCCCTTTATAAAAGCCAATCCATTTCTGGTGTTTTGCATAGCGGCAGCATAAGCAAACTGGAACAGAAGAGCTAGAAGGAAATACCTGCAACTGTTGAACTAAAACCCAGTAGTAGCCTTGATTCATGAAGATGATCGCACAGCTATGTAGCTTAAGTGGTGTGACTGTGTGATTGTGAAAAATCTTGTGGCTCACACTTCCATTATCCAGTGTATGAACAGATGAGTAGAAAAATGGGGACAAAAACTAAATGAAAAATAGGGTGGGATGGGGGGGATGGAATGCTTTGGGTTTTCTTTTTTTCTTTTATTTTCATTCTTATTTTTATTCTTTTTGGAGTAAGGAAAACGTTAAAAAATTGATTGGGGTGATGAATGCACACCCATATGATGGAATTGTGAACAGCTGATTGTACACTATGGATGATTGTACGGTATGTGAATATATCTCAATAAAACTGAATTTTAAAAAACCCAGTATTACTGTATCCTCAATATACAACTCTACTCTTTAATTCCTGTAAGAGTCAGAATAGAATTGAACAAGAAAAAGGCTTATTTCCTGATAATGGACATAGAAAATATCAAGAGGTAATCAGGTAATATGGGACAAAAACAACATAAAGAAGGGAAACAGAGGGCAATGGGAGGAGAGAATGTATATGCTATTGAAGGTAAATTGCTATCTTTTCAAATTAGTAGGTTATAGATGTAGTTTGTGTAATATAAACCCCAGAGTAACCACAAAGAATTTATTTTAAAAATATACAGAAACAGGGCATAGAGAGGAGTGAAAGCTAGTCAGCCCCCTGGAACAACTAATAAACAACCAGGAACAACTAGTAAACAATCTGGAATAACTGCGGGGGGGACAAATGTGACTGTCCACTCCTCATACACCAACCTGAACTGGGAGGAATGCCTGAGATCACAGCATAAAATCTGTAAGTAAAAACTGCAAATCTAAGCCAGGAACCTCCTCTCCCCATGGCCAGAACTGCAAAGCCTCGCGGTGCTAGAGAGCAGCACTCTCCAAGCAAGCGAATATAGCTCATCTGAGCTCCAACTGGGGTTTTAATGAACAAACGTGGACTGCTCAATACAAGCTACGAATCCCCAAAAAGCAGAGAGAAGCTTTTGGTGATGACTGACCTTGGAGAGCCAGAGGACCTCTCTGGGAGGGAGGGGAAGCCCAGAGGACCGGGTGCTGTCTCTGGCCAACAGGTGAACCAAGGGTGGCCACAGACTGACCTTGAAGGAGGGCTTTCTGTCCCTTTTTTGGCTCAGTGGAGAAAGTCTCAGCCATTTTCAATTCCCAGCACTCAGACCCAGACAAGGGTGGAGACAGCAGAGTCAGAGACTATTCAAATGCAAATAACCTCTCCCTAGGGGGTGTAGATTCCCTAATAGGAAAGAGGTGGTGCCAAGCTCTACTACCCACCTTCCATTCAGAACCAGACCCCAGAGCCTGGGGGAAAACAGCCACACGCCACACCTCCTTACACTAGTCTGGAGCTACAGGCTGACAGGCACCACCTGCTGGGCAGAAAAGCACAGTGACCTGAGGTCTCACAGGGTGTGCCAATCTTCTAAGACACACCCCCAGGGAGACCTGATACTACTGCCTCCTTCCAAGACCTGAGCCCATTCAGGTCTGGGAAAACCTGACTGGGGTAACCAAGGAAACCAGATGGCTAGACAACAGAAAACTACAACCTAAACTAAAAAAAACAAAGCTATGGCCCAGTCAAAGGAACAAACTTACACTTCAACTGAGATACAAGGAATTGAAACAGCTAATGCTAAACCAATTCAAAAAGTTTCGGGAGGATTTGGCAAAAGAGATGAAACATATAATGGAAACACTGGGCATACTATAAGGTAGAAATCGAAAGTTCGAAAAAACAACTGGCAAAATCTATGGAAATGAAAGGCACAACACAAGAGATGAAAGACCCAAAAAAAGACATAAAACAGCAGATCTCAAGAGGCAGAAGAAAACACTCAGGAACTGGAGAACAAGTCACCTGAAAGCCTACACACAAAAGAACAGATAGAGAAAAGAATGGAAAAATATGAGCAACGTCTTTGGGAATGTAAGGACAAAACAAAATGCAGGAATGTACATATCATGGGTGTCCCAGAAGGAGAAGAGAAGGGAAAAGGGACAGAATCAAATATAGAGGAAATAATCAAGAAAAATTCCCCATCTCTTATGAAAGACATAAAATTATGGATCCAAGAAGCACAGCATACCCCAAACAGAATAGATCTGAATAGGCCTTTGCCAAGATACTTAATAATCAGATTATCACATGTCAAAGATAAAAAGAGAATCCTGAAAGCAACAAGAGAAAAGTGATCCATCACATACAAAGGAAGCTTGATAAGACTATGTGTGGATTTCTCAATAGAAACCATGGAGGCAAGAAGGAAGTGATGTGATATATGTAAGATACTGAAAGAGAAAAACCACCAACCAAGAATCCTATATCCAGCAAAACTGTCCTTCAAATATGAGGGAGAGCTTCAAATATTCTCTGCCAAACAGATAATGACAGAGTTTGTGAACAAGATACCTGCTCTACAGAAAACACTATAGGGAGCACTACAGACAGAAAGGAAAAGACAGGAGTCAGAGGGTTGGAACACAACTTTGGGAGATAGTAGCACAGCAATGTAAGTCCACTGAACAAAGATGATTGTGAGTATGGTTGAAAGAGCATGTGGGACACCAGAAGGAAAGAGGAAAGATAAAGACTGGGACTGTGTAACTCAGTGAAAACTAGGGTGCTCAACGACTGTGATAAAAGGTACAAATATGTTTTTCCATGAGGTAGAACAAATGAATGTCAACATTGCAAGGTGTTAAAAAATGGAGTGGCATGGGGGAAAATACAATCAATGCAAACTAGAGACTATAGTTAACAGAAACACTGTATTATGCTTCCTTTAACATAGCATAGGCAATATACCAAAGCTAAATGCATATGGGGGGGTTATAGGGGAAGAGTATGGGACCCCTGGCATTGGTGATGTTGTCTGACTCTTTATTCTACTTTAGTTTAATGCTATCTTTCCTTTTGTTGCTTCCTAGCTGTCAGGTTTTTTTTGTTTTGTTTTTCTCTCCCTCTTTCTTTTTTTCTTTTTCTCTTGTCTCTCTACCTTCTATGACTCTTCCTCCTCTTTTGTGGAAGAAATGGAGATGTCCTTATACAGACAGTGGCAATGGTGGTGAATACATAAATACATGACTATACAGGGAACCATCGATTGTTTACTTAGGATGGAATGTATGGTATGTGAACAAAACTGTCTTAAAAAAATGGGTTGATGAAGAAACCCTGAGGGCACTATATTGAGTGAAATAAGACAGACACACAAGGACAAATATTGCAGGGTCTCACTGATATGAACTAATTATAATACATAAACTCAGACATGAAATGTAAGTTATCAGGATATAAAATGAGGCTAAAGAATGGGGAGCGGTTGCTTATTATGAGCAGAATGTTCAACTAGGCTGAACTTAAACATTTGGAAAGGGACAAAGGTAATGGTAGCACATTGTGGGAATAACTAACAGTGCTCAATGGTGTGTGAATGTGGTGGAAAGGGTAAGCTCAGAGTCACGTATGTCACCAGAAGGAAAGCTGGAGGTTAAAAGATGGGAATGTAGAAAACAAGTAAATCTTGTGGTAGACAATGTCCGTGATTAACTGTAAAAATATCAGAAATCTCTCTCATGAACTAGAACAAATGTATGACACTATAAGTAGAAGTTAATAATAGAGGGGCATATAGGAAAAAAATATACCTATTGCAAACTATATACTACAGTTAGTAGTATTTTAACAAGCTTTCATCAACAGTAACAAATGTACTATACCAATACCATGAATCAATAATGGAGGTGGGGTGGTTAGGGGTATGGGAGGATTTGAGTTTCCTTTTTTGAGTGTGCCTTCATTTCTTTTCTGGAGTAATGAAAATATTCTAAAAATTGAAAAAAAAAATTAATTGTGGTGATGGATGCACAGCTTTATGGGCAAGTGATTGTATACTTTGGATCTTTGGATAGCTGTATGGTATGTGAACATTCTCAATAAAAATATATATATACAGAAACAGTAATGAGAAAGGGATCAGTCAGATACATAAAAAAAAAAAGATCAACTATCAGAAAATGAGGCGGCAACAAAGGAAGATAGAAGAAAACAGAATTACAGACCAATTTATCTTATGACTTTAAAAATCCTCAACAAAATACCAGCAAATCAAACCCAACAGTTCATTAAAAAAAATTATACACAATGATCAAGTGGGTTTTATTCCAGGTATGCAAGGGTGGTTTAACATACAAAAATTGATGCAGAAAAAGCACTAGACAAAATCCAGCATCCTTTCTTGACAAAAATACTTAGGAAACTAGGAAAAGAAGGAAACTTCTTCAACATGATAAAGGGCAAATATGAAAAACCCACAGCTAACATCATACTCAATGGTGAAAGACTGAAAGCTTTTCCTCTAAGATCTGGAGGACAAGGATGTCCACTGTCACCATGGTTATTCAACATTGTTCTGGAAGTTCCAGCCAGAGAAGTTAGGCAGAAAAAGAAATAAAAGGCATCCAAATTGAAAAGGAAGAAGTAAAACTTTCACTGTTTGCAGATGGTATGATCTTACATATGAGAAATCCCAAAAGATCTACAACAAAGCTACCAGAGCTAATAAACAAGTTCAGCAAGGTGGCAGGGTATAAGATCAACATGCAAAAATCAGTAGTGTTTCTCTACACTAGTAATGGGAAATCTGAGGAGGAAATCAAGAAAAAAATTCCATTTACAACAGCAACTGAAAGTATCAAATATCTAGGAATAAATTTAACCAAGGGTGTTAAAATTTGCTAAAAGCAATCAAGGAAGATCTAAACAAATGGGAGGACAGTCCATGTTCATGGACTGGAAGATTAAATATTGTTAAGATCACAATTCTACCCAAAATGATTTAGAGATTCAACATAATCCTAATAAAAATTCCAACAGCCTACTTTGCAGTACCAACTATCAAACTTATTTGGAAAGGTAAGGGGCCATGAATAGCCAAAACCATCTTTTAAAGTCACTTCCTGACTTTAAAGCTTATTACAAAGCTACTGCGGTCAAAAGAGCACGGTATTTGCAAAAGAATAGATACATAGACTATGGGAATCAAATTGAAAGTTCAAAAATAGACCCTCACATCTGTAACCAACTGATTTTTAGCAAGGCTGTCAAATCCACTCAAGCAGGAAAGAATACTCTTCAATAAATGGTGCTGAGAGTACTGGACATCCATATGCAATACAATGAAGGAGGACTCCTATCTGAAACCATACACAAACATTAATTCAAAATGGGTCAAAGACCTAAATATAAGAACCAGAACAATAAAACTCCTAGAAGAAAACGTAGGGAAGCATCTTTAGGATCTTGCAATAGGCGATGGTTTCTTAGACTTTACTCCCAGAACACAAGCAACAAAAGAAAAAATAGATAAATGGGACCTCATAAAAATTAAAAACTTTTGTGCAACAAAGGACTTTATAGGTGAGTGAAAAGACAACCCATTCAACAGGAGCAAGTATTTGGAAACCACATATCCTATAATGGTTTAATATCAAGACTATATAGAGAATTCCTATAACTCAACAATAAAAAGATAAACAACCCAATTTAAAAATGGGCAAAAGACTTGAATAGACATTTCTCCAAAGACGACGTACAGATGCCTAAAAAGCACATGAAAAGATGTTCAACATTATTAACCCCTAGGGAAATGCATATCAAAACCACAATGAGAGACCATTTCACACCCACCAGAATGGCTACTATTAAAAAAACAGAAAATTACAAGTGTTGGAGAAGTTGTGGAGAAATAGGAACACTCCTTCATTGCTGGTGGGAATGTTAAATGGTGCAGCCATGGTGGAAAAGTTCTGCAGTTCCTCAGAAAACTAAGTATAGAATTACCATATGACCGGCAATCCCTGTTCTAGGCATATACCCAAAAGAATAGAAAGCAGGAACTTAAACAAACATTTGCACACCAATGTGGCATTATTCACAATTGTCAAAAGATGGAAACAACCCAAGTGTCCATCAACTGATGAATGGATAAACAAAATGTGGGTATGGTATATCCACAAAATGGGATACTATTCAGCCATAAAAAGGAGTGAAATTCTGATACATGTGACAATATGGATGAACCTTGAAGATATATCCATGTTGGGTGAAATAAGCCAGACACAAAAGGACAAATATTGTATTATCTCACTGATATGAAATAATTAGAATAAGCAAACCACAGAGTTAGAATCTAGAGTATAGATTACCAAGGACTGAGTTGGGGGTAGGGAATGGGGCTTAATTAGTACAGAATTTCTATTTAAGTTGATTGTAAAGTTTTGGAATTGGAGGGTAGTAATGGTAGCACAATATTGTGAGTATAATCAACAGCACTGAATTATATATGCAAATGTGATTAAAAGGGGAAGTTTTAGGTCATATACATTAATAGAATAAAAATTAAAGGATAAAACACAGGACTGTACAACAGCGAAACCTAGTGTAAATGATATAGACTATAGTTAATAGCACAATTATAAAAATGTTCTTTTATGAATTATAACAAATGTACCACTCCAATGCAAGGTATTAATAGTAGGGTGGTATATGGCGAAAAAATACACCCTAATGTAAACTATGGACTATAGTTAATATACAATTTTAATATTCTTTCATCAATTGTAACAAAGGTACCATAGTAAAGCAAAGTGATAACAATAGGGAGATACATGGGAACGCTGTATTTTTTACATGATTTTTCTGTAAATCTACTTCTCTAATTAAAAAAAAAAAATTTTAAGGAGAAATGGTGTTCTTTTCCCTTGATTTGTGTGCTATCAGCAATAACATGAGGCTCAATTATAAAGTAAGAATCTACCTTACATTTATACTAAATACACACATACACTTTAGAAAGCCTAATTCTGAACTAAATATTCTATCCTAAAGAGAAAGTCTCTTACATAAAATCTTTCCTGGTCACTTACTCCATATGTTCCCTGCTTGTTTCTTAATATCTGTGATACTCTTTACCCCCTTGCTGTATAAGGATTTGTCTAAAAACGAATGCCCTTACTAGAACGTAACCTCCTGGAGAGATCATGCAGTATTCACCTTATGTCCCCCTCAGCACTCAGCACTAGGTTGTGACTGATACCAAACAGGTTTCTGCTTTAGGTAAAAACAGATGACATTAATCTCAAACTATCCTTACCTATAATTATAAGTCATAATTCTACAGGATCTAGTATAGCTAGCGGAACAAACATGGGGCTGAGAACCACCAACAGCTCTGCTACTAACTACTTCTACAACCTGGAGTAAATCAAGAATCACTGAGGCCATAAACTTTTAGGATCAGGAACTCTGTACCATGGCTAAATCCCATTAGTGTTCCCTGACACCTAGCATTCAATAATCATTTACCACCACAGCCACCAGATACCTGTATGCAAAATCATCACCTAGGTGAATATGTAAGGATCGGCCCATCAACTCTTCACAGAAGTCTTCCTGTCTTATACAAAAGAGTGATATCTACAAACGCATAAGCACAAAGTAGTCATAGGCACAAATTGGTCATTTCAAGCTTGGCTACTAGGGTTCTTTTCTTGCACTTTTTAAGTGGAGTGCAGGAATAGAAATTCTGGCAGTCCCCATCAGTAAGCAGTGATCAGGAATGTTCCCTTCATGCTGCTCCTGCTGCCCTTTATAAACTTTGAGTATAACAGGAAGGCGATAAAGAATTCTCCAAACAGGCCCGAAGGGGAAACTTAGCTCAGTAGGAGTACAAGAATTCAAAATAGGCTGAGTTGTAATTATTTAGGTCAGAAACAGAGTGAAAGTTGCCCCTTTCAGAGACGAGAATTCAACATAACAACAAATAAGTTACATTGTGTCTAGCTTTTTAGCCCCATCCAATAGAATTTTCTGTGTTGAAAGAAATGTTCTATATCTATGTTGTCCAAAATGGTAGCAACAAGCTATACATGACCGTTGAACACTTGAAATGTGGCTAGTGTGTCTAAGGAACTGAATTTATAATTTTAATTATTATTTTATTTTAATTATTTTAATTATCAAAATGTAAGTAGCCAAATGTGGCCCAATGGCTACCATACTGGACAGCATAGCTCTAGATGCTTTAAGTCAGTGATTCTCAACCAGGAGTAATTTTGCCTCCCACTCCAGGGATCATCTGGCAATGTCTAATGTCATTTTGGGGTATCACAATTGGGGAGGAAGGGGATCCTACTGGTACCTAGAGGCCAAAGAGGCTGCTTAACATTCTACAAGGCACAACAAAGAATTATTTGGCCCCAAAATGTCTGTAGGGCCAAGGTTGAGAAACTCTGCTCTAAGTTTACTTAAGGATGGAATTGAAGTAAATGAAAAACAAATTGCAGCACACCTTGTCTAAACGTAATACCCAGGAAGAATGAGATTTTCTGCACAAAATGAAAAAGGCCTAGGCTGCTTTACAAGTTTAAAGTAGCAGAATTTTATTAAAAAGTGTACATGAACAACTTATTAAGATCATCATCAGAGTAATTACTACCTGCAGCATTTTCTTACTTGAAATTAACAAAAGTAAACACTATGAGACAAGATGATATGAGTAATTTATCTGATTACCCAAACTTTTACAAGGTCTTAGATATACTGCACTGGAGGACTGAAGCCCCCACTCCCCTCCCTGTTTGAAATTTTGTTCCCTCAATTAACCTATCTGGTTTCTTGAGATGTCACTAATTTCAGATACAAGAAAACTGATACTGTGTGAAAGAAAAGCAAATCAAGACCAAAAACAAAAACAAAAAAAGGCTGTTGTTGAAGGTCTGCAGAGAATCATATATTGACCAAAGAACATGTACTGAGTGTTTCTACTAAATGATAATAGCACATTACATTTTAGAGTGAGAGATATTACTTGAAATTTTAGAAGATGGGTATCAAATAACACTGTTTCCTGAGGCAGTATAAATTACGCAAGGATCAGTTTAAATGGGATCATTCAGAATTGCTGAAATAGTTCTCAAATTAATATTAGCAAAGTAGAATTTAACCCAGAATGGTCTAATCCTCAAGGAAACAGAATATTGTGTTTACTTTTATTCAAACTACTTTTCAGAACCCAAAGTCCTCAACATCACATTATGGCAATGCTTTTTCTTTTCTGCCCACTTAGCACAACAGAAATTGTTTATTACACACAAGCCTCTTTATTACTTTAGGAAATATAAAAATAAGATGCAGTCCTGTTCTGAAAAAGTTACATTCAGAATTTTCACACTGGCTTTCAGCAGAGACTTCCAGCCCACATGTTCTGAATTCCTAAAAGATCACTGCAATTTTCGTGAGGGCTCCAGTGTTCAGCATGCTGGAGTTTCAGTATTTCTTCAAATCTTCATTTGAAGAGTTGAAGATCTTTTATTATCAATTAACACTTAGGAGCACCCACTGTAATCTAATCAAATGCCAAAAAAAGTAATGTTTAATGCCAGATTCCAGCCCACTCTGTCTTGCAGATTTGTCTATAAGAAACTATTCTTGGAGGAAAGATCACCCTAGTTCTTTAGGTATCTAACTGAAATGACACAAAGCCCACCCCACCTTAAGAAACTGGAAAGGAAACAAACTGAAGGGCCATTTTTAGCATCATCATTTGTATTCAGACTGGTATTACACACATGATTCAGAGCAAGGTTTCCCAGCCTCAGCACTATTGACATTCTGAGCAGGATAATTCTCTGTTGTGGGGGACTGTCCTGTGCATTGTAGAATGTTTAGCAGAATCCCTGGCCTCCACCCAGTAGGTGCCACCCTGCCCTAACCCCGCCTCTCTCCCAGTTGTGGCAATCAAAAATATCTCCAGTGGTTGCCAAATGTCCTCTGGGAAATAAAATCGTTCCCCGGTTGAGAACTACTGATGTAGACTGAAACTCAAAGTACCAAAAGTAGACTCTGTGCTAATCAAAAGCCTGAAAAGACTTGATTTCTCGCCAGGAAAACATGGGACATTCATCAAAGAGGCAGCTCAAAAAAATAGATTTTTCTTTTCTTGACTGCCTTCCACTCAACTTATGCTAAACCACCCAGGTGGAAGATATTCCATCGTGTACTCGTGAAGACATCTGGGGGCACTTGTACAATTACTCCTTTCCCCAGTGACAAATGAACAAATATATAGAATCTACTGCATTGAAAAATGGCAAAATGTTATTTCTGCCAGTTCAAAATTAAAAACGAAGCAGACTAAGAACACTAGCATTGCTCCTGAATTCCACACGTATGAGAAACTGGGTCTAGAGCAAAGTGGAGAAGCAGAACCCCAAGCTTGAACAGGCAGAAGGAGTTTGAGGGAAGGGAGAATGTCAGTTACCATAGATAGGAACACATCAAGAAATCCAACCACTGTTCTCATTTACAAGCCTTAAATTCGGGACAATTAGAATCCATTCCGCATACCAGAGCAGTCAGCCAGGTTTATCACGCTGCTGTTCCCCAAGGGGAAACAAGAGGTAGGCGCTGCTACAGTGGATTCCCTCTATCGTAATGGGGGAGTTAGGAAGCTGTGGCGCAGCTGTGATGCCCGAAACCAAATTCAAGATCTGAAGAATACCCACCCCTTTCTGGACCCCAGAGGTTTTTAACCGGTGATCAGAAGCTACAGCATCAGAATCATCTGCGGAACTTGTTAAACACGGAGATCCGGGTCCCGCCCCCGGCAAGAGGCTCTGAAGGGAGGGCTGAAAATCTGGATTTTTACCAAGGGCCCCAGAAGATTCCTATTCACGCTGAAGTTGGGAAACCACTGCTTTAACATTTTTCTTCCCAACTTTGGAGACCTACAGGTTTGTAATTGGTTCCGAAATAACTAGGGGCTTCTTCCAGGGGCTTCCTGGGGCCGCAAACTGTTAGCTCCTGACACCCAAAAGGACAAGCGGATCTCAGGCCGGCCCCTCACGGAACCCTGTCAGGGACCTAGGTCGGCCCCGCGGCCCTTGCCTGCAGGCCCCTCGCGGCCCCGGGCAGAACCCAACCCGACCCGGCCCTTCTAGGCCCTAGCGGCCCTCGGCCCGGTGACAGGATCAGACCAAAGCCTCGGGCACCGAATCGGACGCCCTCGCGGCCAGGCCTCCGCAGGCGGACCCATTAGCCCCCGGCCCTCTCTCCTAGTCACAATGGCAACTCGCTACGAGAAGACAGTCCGCCGTGGAGGCGGGGACCCCGGGCTGCAGCGCCACCCTCCCTCCCTGTACGGACCTTCTCGAGGGACGCGTCCATGGCTGACGCGGTCGGCGGATCCCGATGGTGGCTCGGCGGTCCCGGAAGCTACTTCCGCCTCCCGCGCCCTGCCGCGGTTTCCACGCTGGCAGCTCTGACGTCCCCCGCGCCCGGAGCCGGCGGCCAGAGAGGAGGAGGAGCCGCCTGGGGACGCCACCGGGTGGGGGACCTGAGGGAAGCCCGGAGGCGGGGTCCCGACCGGGGGGTGCCCTGTGGGCTTCCGTACCTGGCCCTCACGCCGGCCAGCCCTAAAGTCCCCAGGTGAGAGGGGGAGGAAGGACGGTCACTGTTTTCAGAGGCCTGTTGCAAACCATCAGAAAGAAGAAGAAGAATCACAGGGTATTATTCGTGTGGTGAAACGCTTGCACTATTAGTAACGCACCTGAGCTTCCGGGACCAAGCTTCCAAGACCCCCCGTCATCTTCCCTTAGGAATGGAACAAGCCTTTCTACGCCAAAGGCGGGGCGAGCGAGAACTCTTGGGCATGCGCAGGATTGATAGTTTCCTTGGTGATTCGAGATTTGAGGATTTCAAGAATTGGGCTTCTGAGCGATCGCTCTTCTGAAGAGATGTGGATCAGAGCTGAATTATTTGTCCCGGACCCTACCATAGAAGTCTAGACGGAAAAGACTTTTTGAGACAGCTGGTCGAATCTCCTTCATGTCCAGCCACAATTATGATGGATGGGCAATAATATTGAATAGTTGCTGCTCTTCCATTTTATCTTATAATAAACCTATGATGTAGAGATCATTATTCTCTCGATTTCATAGTGCCGTGCTAGGTAGGATTCAGACCCAAGCACCCTGTCTCCGGTGCCTGTACGCTATACTGTGCCCCTCCATAGCTGCTTCCACCTTTGCTATCTAATAGTAATGTGTTTCTCAGGAATGAGAAAGGGCGTCATTTTGCTTGTTATATTCCTTGGACCCTAAAGAGGAAAACTGAGATAGTTTACTTGCGGTTGCAGTCAGTCAAACTCTTCACCACTAGATAACCAATGACGTTGCAACCACAAAAATCATTCCCTTCCTCTCCTGTTTGATAACCCTCTTCCGAAATCTGTGTAAATGAATGCGTCATTTTGTATTACGTAGTAATAACCTATTTTGAGCTATCTCACTTGTATTTGGTAAATTGTCCAGATTTCCTTTCTACTAAAGGAAACCTAAAGTGCCGGTTTAGAGTGTACTTGTAGGAACTGTTCTGATTTTCCAAAGAGCTCAGCAGACAGAAGGAATGATCGATTTATATCTTCCAGGAACTGAAAGTCGAATGTACTACTGCTTGAACAAAACTAGTCATTTTTTTCAACATGTTATGAAAATTTTCAAACATTTAGAAAAGTTGAAAGAACTGTGCAGTGAACACCCTTGTGCGCCCTACCCAGATTCTAGGATTAACATTTTGCTATATTTGCTTTATCACGTATGTATCTATCTACCCACCCATCAATATATCTTATGTTTTGATGCATTTCAAAGTTTCAGACATCAGTCTGCTTCATCCCTAAACATTTCAGCCTGGGTATCATTAAAAACTAGTAATTTTTAAAGCCACTTCCAAGTATCAGTTGATTACATTACCAAGTAGATTCCACAAAAACAGATACTGGAGAGATGAAAGTGAACTTTTCTATTTTAAGAGGAGATTATGGAAATCCAAACTGAAGATAGTGGGAATAATTGACTATTGACTGCCATCTCTTGGACAGGTGCTAGAAATACATACAAGGGGAAAAAAAAAAAAGAGTCTCTGCCCTGGAGACAAACACTGTTTAGGACCAAGAGCTTTCCTTTAGAGCCCAGGAGGAGATCTGTGAAGGAACCATACCCCAAATTTTGTGTGTGTAAGTTCATTTTTCTGGGGAAAGTAACCATAGCCTTCATTTTATATTCAAACAAGTCTATGACATAACCCACCCCCACCCCCCAGGGTGAGGGGTGGAGGGAGACTTAAGCCATTTGGCTTGCAAATGGACAGATATTTAAGCTGATAAATTATAATGCATTTCATGAGCTGTAAAGAGATACGAATAAAAGAGCTTGAAACCACTAATTGTGGAGAAGTTTCATTTCTAATGACATTTGGCTTATATGTGCTGTTACAGACTTTCTTGATTAGTAAGCAAAAAGAAAACCAAATAAAGAGGCGTATGATTATTTTTCCCTTTGGATCTATTCACACAATTTTGTTCTGTCCTGAATAATCCTTATATAACTACAGATGCTGTTTTTTGGTCTTTAACTTTTAGAATCAACCAAGACACACGTATGGAAGATTTAGTTATTATTCACCATGGCAAGGTAAAAATTAAAAAATTACCAAAATGTGGGATAGAGGAAGCAAGTTCAATGGAAGTGTAAATTAACTGGAATTTCTAATGTCCCTATCTTCTTTCCAGGGAATAAGTAGATGCAGAGCTAAATCAATATGCAGTGCTTTAACTATAGTATTTAAAGTTACAAAGGGAAGAAATAAAATTAAGTAACAAAATTCAGGAGTTGTAGAGGATAAGAGATAGTGTGAACAGGAATACATTTTCCATTTTTTATAGTAGAAAGTCAGTAGATGTTTTTTTCTAAATGAAGAAACTGGGCTATAGGATATGTTTTAAAGCTAAATGGCAATGTACATTCAAACTAGATGGTGAAAACTTCTGTGGGATGGGACTAGGGATGGAGATGAGGGAGAAGAAATCGAAATATTCACTTTTATATCCTTCTGCACTATTTGAATTTTTATCATTTGCATGCATCTCTCTTATGAATTAAAAAATGAAGTAAATTGCCTTTAAAATGGAGATTTTAATAATTTTTTAATCTTACTGAGCAATATGAGAGAAGCCTGCAATCCCTAAAGGCAACTCAAGGTGGCAACCCTGAGACCACTTGTATACTATCTTGCTTCATTTATGACACAAATATATTTTATATTTTTTATTAGAGTACTTGTAGATTTACAGAAAAAAATCATGCAGAAAGTACAGCATTCCCATATACCCCCCAAGTTTTCCCCATTATTAACATTTGCATATGTTACTATGTTCCTTAAACAAAACTTAAAAAAAAGTTTTATTGTTAAAATAATACACAGAATGACATAAAACTAATGAATTATCATTACATGAATACCCTATAATCACCTCCCTCCTCCCATGAAAGGAAACTTCTTAGCCACCCCATAAGCCCTCCAGAGTTCCCTCTCAAATACAATCCCAGCTCACACCTCCCCACCCCTCAAAAAATCACTTTCTGGCTTTTATGGTATCGTGTCCTTATATTTTCTTTTTAGTTTTATCACCCAAACATTCATCTCTAAATGCTATAATTTAGCTTTGCCTGTTTTTCTTTTTTTTTCTTTTCAGCATGTCTTTTTGGTTTCTTTTAATCTATAGGTTCCCCCCATGTCTTTTTTTTTTATTCAATTTTATTGGGATATAGTCACATACCATACAGTCATACAAAGCATACAATCAATTGTTCACAGTACCATTATATACTTGTGTGTTCATCACAAAAATTAATTTTTGAACATTTTCATTACCACACACACAAAAATAATAAGAATAGAAATTAAAGTGAAAAAGAACAATTAAAGTAAAAAAGAACACTGGGTGCTTTCCACCCCCCCCACCCCCCCACCCCCGTTTTTCTACTCATCCATCCACACTGGACAAAGCGGAGTGTGATCCACATGGCTTTCCCAATCATAGTGTCACCCCCACATAAACTACATTACTATACAATTGTCTTCAAGATTCAAGGGTTCTGGGTTGTAGTTTGGTAGTTTCAGGTATTTACTGCTAGCTATTCCAATTCACTAGAACCTAAAAAGGGTTATCTATATGGTGAGTAAGAGTGCCCACCAGAGTGACTTCTCGGCTCCTTGTGGAATCTCTCAGCCACTGAAGCTTATTTCATTTCATTTCACATCCTCCTTTTGGTCAAGAAGATGTTCTCCATCCCACGATGCCAGGTCTAAATTCCTCCCCGGGAGTCATAGTCCACGTTGCCAGGGATATATACACCCCTGGGTGTCAGATCCCACGTAGCGGAGAAGGCAGTGATTTCACCTGCCAAGTTGGCTTAGCTAGAGAGAGAGGGCCACATCTGAGCAACAAAGAGGCATTCAGGAGGAGATACTTAGGCACAATTATAAGCAGGCCTAGGCTCTCCTTTGCAGTAACAGTCTTCCCAAGGGCAAGTCCCGTGATAGAGGGCTCAGCCCATCAAACCACCAGTCCCCAATGTCTTTGAGCACATCAGCAACCATCAAGGTGGGGAAACCCAACACCCCTGCATTCTCCCCCAGCTCCTCAGGGGGGCTCTGCATATTTTTTTTTTCTTTTTTTTTTTTTTAATTAACTATTAACTATATCCAAAAAAATTTTAAAAACATAGAATAAAAAAACATTTGTCACTAAATGACAATAAAAATTCATTTTAGTGAAATAGAAAATTAAGCAAAATCAACCACTATCACCAATGACTTATTGATTTTCAAGACCTTGAGGAAGGCACTCCTGTTGGCATTTTTTCTGGTATTCAAAGACCTTTCATTGATGTTTCATCAGTTCTGGAAATTCAGTTTCCACCAGCATCTAATTATCACGAGAGCAGAATTGGGTATGAAGTCTTGGGAAATCTGAAGCAGATATGTTAATATTGGATGTAGCTATATAAAAATAAGAATATTTTATTAACAGTTTCAGCTACAATTAGTTTATGTTTAATTAGAAGACTTTTCTCCTAAATACAATTTGAATATTTTAGGGGACATTGTAAAAAAGGTGAAATACTCCAGAAACATGAATTGTACCTTTGTTTCAGATTTATTTATATTTTATGAAAGAATCTATTCTCTCTAAAGATGTGAACCCCAACAGGAAAATAAACAAAGGACTTTGACATATAAAAAAGAAAAACATGTTCAAATGGGCAATAAACATGAAAAAAAATTCTATTTACTAGTAGTCAAAGAAATGCAAAATTCAAGTGAGATGGAATTTTTGCCTCTCAAATTAGCAAAGATTGTTTTTTGAATAATAATATCCAGTGTTAAAGTAGAAGAAAATACATACTCTCACCCATTACTGGTACAAATGCAAATTGTTATGAAACTTTTATAGGCAATTCGGCAATTAGCAACAAAAAAACCTTAAAATACATGTATCTTTTGTCCCAAGAATTCTGCTCCCAGGAATTTAAGCTAAAGACATAAATTAAGTTAAAGATTTGGCTATAAGACTGTCCATAGCAGCACTGTTTATAATGGTGAAAAATTAAAAACAACCTATATATCCAACAAGATAATAGAGAATTTGTTCAATTATGGTGCTTCCATAAAATTAGTTGACCCAACCTTTAAAAATAGTGATGTAGATGCAGACTTATTGACATGGAAAGGTGATAGGCTGTTAACTCAAAAAGACAGGTAAACAAAGAGCATGCATAATAGCCTAATTTTTTTTTTCAAAAGGAAAAATTATATACATACATGGGAAAAAGACCATACAGAGTCATCTAAAATGAAAACAATGGTTGTCTCTAGAAATGTTAATTTTCTTAATTCCACTGTTCCTCCCACACTTGTAGAATCAGAAAAAAAATTTAATAGATTTGTGCCAGTTAATGATTTATTGTCTCCCAGCTCCAAATCATCCTTTGTGCCAGTTCTGTGAAATGGATCTGAGCCCCTTTAAATGGTTTTCCATTGCCAGTTGGCACAATGTTAAGTTTTGTCAGAAGAGGGTGCCGGAGAGACTCCTGGTTCCTGCAAGTGACTTCTCCAACACCCAGCTCCTACAGTGCACACTAGCCCCACAGAGTCTCCTGGCACCCTCCTCAGGTGGTTTTTAGCAGTACTTCAGTGTACTCCAGTACTCTCCCCACCCCCACCCCCTCACCCCCCCAAACAGCTTACCCTGGAGGGAAGACTTCCAGCAAGTTCCAAGTTCCACTGGTGGCTGGCACAGCAGCATATGACTTCTCTGCCATCTGGTGAGCCAGGACAGGGCCCTCCCGACCAGGTCAGGCTCTCCACCCTGGGGGTAGGAGACTCTTCCTTGCATGTTGTATCTCAGTCCTAGGCATAGTATCTGCTGTTTATCTATACTCTTCAGAGTTCTCTTTCTTCTTACCAGCCAATCCCCTGTTAAATTAATAATTCTTTATATTAAACTTTCCTTGTTCAAATTACAGTGTTTTCTTTCTCTTGATTAGATCAGACTGATAAACTACTAAAATAATCTCTGAACTGTTACTCCACTAACTAGTTATTTCTTCCTCATTTAATAGACTCATACATTTTCTGTAGTAACTCAGGTTTCAAAGGTTCAAAAGTATAATTGGAGAAGAAAACTGTCTCTGTGATTAATTCACCTTTTATACGGAAATTCTTAATTCATTTGCATATTTGAATATGCGCTAGATAAACGTATTGAAATCTACCCCTAATGTTGAGTTTTTCATTATTTCAGATTTTTTGATATGTGGCTCTTTGTGTAATTTAAGAGAACTTACAAAGCTATTTCTTTTTGAAAAGCCTAAACGATGGAGAATTAATGAAATGAATTCATTTGACTTCTCTGTTATCCCACACTGATTCTAGGTAAAACAGTTACTTAAAATAAAGTTGTTTGAAAAACAGAGTTCTTAAGCCAGAGGAACATTTTACTTTAAATATTTCTTCCAAGTGGACAATTTCAAAATACCGAGTTTCAGGTGGGGTCTATAATGTCCACAATCCCTACTGAGGTAGGACAGAAGGAGGATGAAGCATTTCAGACTTTCAAACAAGAGCAAGATGATAACCTGTAGCCTCAGTACTTTGTTTCCATATGAACTTGATCATATCGATCTAAGCACCTTTCACATAAATTTGTGTCAATGTCAAGGGAGGAGTTCCCTAGGTTACAGGGAGTTTTTCCACATCAGAGTTGAGATGCCATGATCTCGTGTGAGAATGGCTTAATATCGTTTCTGCTAATGGGACAAATCAAGGCTCTGATGGGGCCAGACTTAGACTTTGGTTCCCTTTATTCCAACCTCCCTTCTTACTTGCTTTCCCAGCTGCAGAGCACACACACACACTCTCTCTCTCTCTTTCCCTCTGTGTATACATTCAGATAGGGCGTGAGCCTCCTACACCCATCCCCATAATTTCAATCCTACCCACCCAAGCCCATCCAAATAAAAATAATTTTTTAGAAAGAAAATAAATGGCAAGTGTGCATAAAGTATAGCTGTATTTATTGATCTTAGACATGCTCTAAGAAAACACCTTGTGCTTGTTGGGTAAACCAAGCTTCAAATCAGTGCACCCCCTTCCAATCAGATTGCTGGTGGAGAAATTGCCGAGTTGCCACTAGGATGGAAGGGCTAAGTTCTGGAATGAACGGATGGCTGGGTAAGGACATGATGAAGGAGGGATGATTAGATAACCTTTCCTTGCCAGCTTCCCTCGAGTCTCATTTCAGTTGACAAGAAGGAAGACAGTTCCTTCACTTTCCGGCTCTGTGTCCACACCCGCAGGCAAACTGGTGTCTCAGAGGTGCCATGTCGAAGGGGAACGAGGGACTTCAATGCTTTTTTGAGGGATGGCCTTACGTGATTGCTTCATCTGCTCATTGGAAAACAGGCCTGTTGGTCCTGAGCCTTTTAAGTATAGTAGCCTTTTGTTTGTCAGTAAAAATTTCAGTATTAACATGAGAAATCAGAAGATTTTAGACACTGGCCCACTTGGTGGTTCTTATTAAGCCACGGTTCATTTAAATCAGATGAAATAATAACAGTTACAATAAGCTTCATTGTAATTATCTTAATGTATTTTTAATGTGATCTTTAGCTGTAAATTGAAGCTCAGTTCTCATGTCAGCACTCAATCCCTGCTGAAAGATCACTTAACAAAACTCCCCTTTTACATTTTAATGTAGCATTATATTCTCCAGCCAACCCCCACTGTTCAGGGATATTAATGTCACATGCATGTGTTGTCTCATTATTGCTGGAGGGCTCTGAATCACAGCTTCTGAAGCATCAGCGTGATGAATTAGTTTATTTCAGAGCATCTCCTCTTGCGAAAGGCTATGGGAGTTCTTCAGCATCTGCTGGAGTTTGATTGTTTTTAGCTACTGAATTTCTTATCGCTTTTAAGAGGAGACAAGTATACAGCAATACTTACAAAACCATCTAAGATTTCTATTAATTCATTTCTCTTTCTTTCAACTCCCATTAAATATGTTGAGCTGCTTGATAAAGGACCACCATAGATTTTGGAGGATATATGCTTATACAGATTGTTACCAACTGCGAAAAGGAAGCAAATCAGTATATTAGAGCATCTAGCAGAGAAGTGAGGCAAAGCAGGAACTCAACAAACTTAGTGCCATCCCACTGAGGGTTGCCAGATTTAGAAAAATACATTAATAAATAAACAAAATATAGGATGTCTAGTTAACTTTGAATTTCAGAGAAATAACAATTTTTTAAGTATAAGTACATCCCAAATATTGCCCGCAATATATGTATACTAAAATATTATTCATTGTTTATCTAAAATTCAGAGTTAACTAGGCATCCTGTATTTTACCTGACAATTCCTATTCTCTCCCTCACCCTAATTTCCTGTTTCTGGTCTCCCTTTTGAGGAGTCCAATTTTGCTCTATCTCTTTTTCTCTAATTATCTTGGCTAAGGAAATTATATACGAATCATTAAGGAATTTCTTTTTAACAGAGCCATAATAATTTCCTCTATGGTAGGCAGCAATTAGGTTTTTTTTAAAGTGTTGCAAATACAAATCCTTTCCACATTACATATTTCAGGACCTGGTACATAATGGTGCTCAATAAATACTTATGAACGAGCAAGTATCTGGACAAGCAGATTGTCCTAACCTGTATGTGTTGAGAAATGGGTGGTTTGATTTCAGCTGACACAATCAATTATTATTAGGGGCAACCAGAAAGAGTGAAGAGAAGGAAGACTAGATAAAGATGAGTATGGGAGGCTGAATAAACGACTCCCAAAGGTGTCATGTCCTAATCCCCAGAACCTGTCACTATGTCACCTTACATGGGCAAAAGGGACTTTGCAGATATAATGAAGTTAAGGGTTTGGAGATGTGAAGATTATTCTGGATTATCTGGGTGAGTGGGCCTAATGCAATCACAAGGCAGAAGGGTCAGAGTCAGACAATGGAAACGGAGAGAGAGAGATTGGAGGATACTATGCTGCTGACTTTGAAGATGGAGGATGGAGCCATCAGCCAAGGAATGGGGGCAGCCTCTAGAAGCTGGAAAAGGCAAGGATACCGCTTTTCCCCTGTAGCCTCCTGAAGGAATGCAGTCCTGTGAAATTTAAACTTCTGATCCCCAGATCGGTAAGAGAATAAATTTGTTTCAAGCTCCCACATTTGTGGTAATTCGGTATATCAGCATAGAAAACTAATACAGGGGATATAAGTAATAAGAAAGAGATGTTTTGGTGAGCTAGAAGCCTGCCTAGCTGGAAGGAGTCTGACAGAATGATTTGCTTGAGATCAGTGACAAGGACAGAAGAGGACAGGGGTAGAAATTGGTAAATGGGCAGACAGAAAGATTCAAAGAACACTCAAACAGGCAGATTCCCAAGAATTTTTTTAATTCTTGGGAATGGCAAACTGGGGGACGCTACAAAAGAACTGGCTAGAGTCCCTTGGAGGAGACTAAGAAGCTAGGACAACTCAATATAATGCAATGTAATTCAAGATTGGATGCTGGGCCAGGAAAAGAAAGTTAGTGGAACAACTGGCAATAATTTGAATAAGCACAATAGATTAGGTAATAGTATTGCACCAATGCTTATTTCTTGGCTTTGGTAATTGTACTATGGTTATGTAAAAGTTAATATTTGGGGAAGCTTGGGTGAAGGGTATACAGGAACTTTGCACTATTTTTGCAACTTTTTTGTCAGCTTGAAATTATTTAAAAATGAAAAGTTAAAAAAATTAAAAATGGAATAAAATAGGACAAACCAATAAAAGGGAGAAAAAGGAGAAGGAGAATGTGGTTGGATATGACTAAAGGAAGAAAAAAAAAAAAACGCAGGAAAAGAAGCAAGGAAAAACTGAGTTTCACAAGGCAGGAGAGTTTATCTGTTGCGTTCCCCCGTCCCTGCTTCTGGGATAATGCCTGGTAGCCCAGCATGTTTCAGGAGATGATGTTGAGGCACAAACTCTGAAGGGGAGAAGGCCGTAAGCCTATTGGGCTCCACCTCATGACTTCTTAACTTTTGACAGTTTCCAAGCAAAGTTACATAATCAGCTAGTGTATTGTGGGTGTTGAATGCATGCATCTCCTTGCATACAGACATGTAAAATTCACCACCATTTTGGAAACTGAGATTTGGTATTTCTTATTTTTCCTTTTTAAAAAAACTGAGATACAATTCACATACCATAAAATTCACCAAAGTGTACAATTCAGTGGTTTTTAGTGTGTTCACAAGGTTGTGCAACCGTCACCGCTATCTAATTCCAGGACATGTTCATCACACTCTGATAAGGAACCCGGTGCCCAGTACGCAGTCGCTCCCCGGACCCCTTCCCCTCCCCCCACCCCCGCCCCTGGTAACCAATAATCTACCTTCTGTCTCCATGGATTTGCCTGTTCTAGGCATTTCATATAAATGGAGTCATGCATTATGCGAACCGGCCACTTTTCTAGTGCAGACCCGCCACCGAGACTACGGGATTGGACTGCGCGGACTTAGGGTGGTAGGGGGCCCAATCGCTCTCCTGCGACGGAAGAGGCAGGTGGAGGTGGAGGTGGAGGTGGAGTGGAGGTGGCAGCGGCTGCGGCGTTGGCGCGGAGCGCAGGGGGCGGCCGGCGGGCGTGGCCGGGTCGGCAGTGCAGCGCCGGGGCTGGCTGGCGGCGCCCGCGGCGCGCGGGCATGGCGGGCTGGTGGCGGGCACTGCCGCGCGTGGCCCGGCGCTACCCGTGGCCCTCGAACGTGCTGCTCTACGCCGCGCTCTTCTCGGCGGGCGATGCGCTGCAGCAGCGGCTGCGGGGAGGCCCAACCGACTGGCGCCAGACGCGGTGCGTGGCCACCGTGACCGTGGCCTTCCACGGCAACTTCAACTACGTGTGGCTGCGCCAGCTGGAGCGCGCGCTGCCGGGCCGTGCGCCGCGCGCCGTGTTGGCTAAGGTGCTGTGCGACCAGGCGATCGCCGCGCCGGTCGCTGTCTCGGCCTTCTACGCCGGTGAGGGCGGGCCCGGGGCGCGAGCCGGTCAGGGGGCTGGAGACCCGGGACTGGAGGCTCTCTGAGGAGCCAGGGATTTAGCAACCCGGACTAGGGGCCGGGGACTGAGGGGGAGAAGTTGGGGAGCCGGTGGCAGGAGAGGCCGGGGGCGAATGTGTCTGGGGTTGGGACGGGTTTTCCGTGGGCCTGGGGCTTAGGTCGAGGGCTGGGGGGGGTTCTACAATTTACCCCCAAAAAGGCCCCACTGGAATGCGAGGAGCCCTCTCTTAACCCCATAGCATCTGCAACTCCCGTGGAAAATCCAAAGGGGCTCCAGGACCTTCCGCCTGCGGGCGGGCCCCCTTCTCCACATCAACATGTGAGGGGACCCACAACCAGAGGGCAAGAGCGGGTGGAACCCGAGGTAGGGCTTGGGTCCCCAGAAAATTCATACCCAGCCTGCCTGGGTAACTAGATCTCCCCGCGGGCGTCCCCACCCCGTGTCAAAACCCACAGAAAATGCGAGGGCATCTTGGACCCGTGCCAAGGAGGGCTCTTATACCAGTGATGGTCTGGGGATCCACCTTCCTCAGAAAATCTGCCCTGGGAACGTTTTCTACCCTCCTAAATACCAAGAAAGTGTGGAGAGGCTGTGTGATCCCCATCACCATAGCATCGTCTAGAGCCTTGGGGGAGATGTACTGAGGAATTGGAGGGGGCACGGAAGGAAAGGGCAACTTTTCCCTCAGAAAATTGTCCCCAGGGATCCTGGGCCCAGCCTTGGCATGGGGGATTGCTGCCCCCCCCCAAATGGGAGGGGGCATCCATCGGGAGCTGTCTGTACCTTCTAAACTGGATAAGGGTGGGCAAGTCACCTTTCTTGCCCGTGGATCCTAGTTTCGGGTGCCCCACCAACCCCACAGGAAACCTGAAGGACATGGTTGCCTGTTGCAGTTTTGGTCAATCCCATGGTTGAAGGGTTCTATGGGGTCAGGAGGATGGACAACCTGAGGGCAGGGGGCCCCCCAGTTTATCAGAAAATCTGTGCCTGGACACAGAGTGTTACTCAGGGACTGGATTTGCACACGGTGGCCTTGAACACTGGTGGAAGAGTTTGGGAGCTGGGGCTTTGGAGACCAGATTCCCATTTCATTTTCAAACAACCCAGTGAGGCAGGAACTCTTAACTATCCGCATGTTACAGATAAGGAAACTGAGGTTCGAAGGGCTTAAGTGACTTGCCCAGAGTCAGTAGAATCCGTGCTCTGAGCCACTTCTTATCCATGATGCCCTAATGGTGATAGTGTTGTCAGTGTCCCGGAAACCTGAAAGATGCTACACTAATGGGAGATGCTGCAGTATCGGGGGCTTGAAGAGGCCTGTGGTTCAGGCCTGAGGCCACTGAAGCAGATTCCTGCCCCAATTGCTTCTTTTGTTTTGCTTTTCAGATTTCTGGCCCAGTTTCCCTCTGCCCATGTTAAAGCGAAGGGGGAAGGTGGGAGGGAGTGGAATGGATGTTTCTTCAAGGCACTTCCGACTTGGAAATTGCATGAATCAGGTGATCATTTGTGCCGGGGCCACTTTGGGGAGCCAGTGTAGTAATTACGACAAAGTCTCTGTTTGGGAATCAGATAACTGGGCAGGTCTGGGTCTGCTGTTAACCTCCCTGAGCTCTTTTCCTCCTCTGTAACTGTACCTACCTTGCAGGATTGTTACGAAGGTCAAATAAAATAAGGCACATAAAGTACGTAACATTTAATTGATGCTAGTTAAGCAGAATACCGTATTATCATTATTTGGCAGGGTTTTTCTCATAAGTCTGATTCTAAGATTCCCCCTTATTTTCCCTTCCTCCTAGTAGGGTAGGGGAAGAATTTCTAAAGCACCCTCATTTTTACACCCTTCCTGAAATAGGAGGGTTTTGTCCTTGCTCCCTGAATTTCTTTTCAGGGATATTAAAGACCGGTGTTTTCAAAGTGTTTTTAGAAAGGCTGAGTTGGTGCTGTACTTTGGAACTCTGACTAGAATAACACTGAAGGGAAACCTGTGGTTTCTGGAATAGAGTCCATCAGTGGTTTGTTTGTTTGTTTTTAAAGAATGAAATTAATTTTTTTATTTTAAAAATTTCACAAAAGTTTGGAATGTAGAAAAGAGAAAAAAAAATCACCACAGTCCCACTATCTTAACAAGTGTGCTTTGTGAATTCTCTTAGTTTTTAAAAAATAATCATTCTGCTATAATTCTATATCCTGCTATTCCCACTCCATATTTATCATTCCTTTAAAATTTTATATAGTCTCAGAATGGAGATTATGTTTCTCTTTTCACTGTTGGATCAGAAAGGAGATATTAAGTAAGTGATAGTGGTGGTTACTCTTGCATTTTGAGATAGGAAATTTGAACATGAGCTGTTATACAATTATCTTCCTAGTGAATATTTTAAAATTCTTTTGGTATATGTTTTTGCAAATAGGTATGAGTATTCTCCAGGGAAAGGATGACATATTTTTGGACCTGAAACAGAAATTTTGGAATACATATAAGGTAAGGCAGACTTTTAAAAATGTAATCAAAATCTTTTTGTGTATTTTCAACATTAGATAAATTTTAATAAAAATGTTCTTAAATTAGAGCTCTCATTTGTTAGGCACAAGAGTTTAATATTTTTGTGGAGGTCTTAAATTTTTTTTGAGGGATGAATGAGAAAAGGCTTTAAGAGTCTATATTTTTCATGCATAGGAAAGGAATATCTCTGAGTTTTAGTCAATTTTTGCAATGATTTCTGACTTTATTACATTTTTTGGTATTAGTGATAACAAGTTATGTAGTGAACTTTGGAGCCAAAGGGATTATTCCAAAATGGTAATACTAGAATGTGAGTAGTTTGATGGACTTGTTCCCACATTCAGTGCCAGTGTTTCCAGGTGTACATTCTGCTGAGTCTCTGTGAAAGAACCTTCTAAACATCACAAAGATATTTACAGAGAAAGGTAATATTTCCCAGGGCTATTGTGTTACACTGTTTTCTCAGAACAAAGACATTCAATCCAATCTAATACATTTTTATTTAGTTAAGTAAAATATCCTCAAGTATCCTTAAGGCCTGGCAAAATCAGGGATGCCTTCTCTCTCTGGCCTAGAACATGTTTGATTCTTTTAATCTCAGTGAGATGACTTTTCAGGACTCTGGAAGATACACAGACCGGCCAAGGGTTTCACATGCACTAAATTCCATCAGAAGTAGTATCAGGCTATTTCTGGCTATCCCTGCAATTGCTTCCATTGTCTTCTGTTGAATGAGCCTGTGCTCCTAAACCAGCATCTCCCACTTGAGGACTGGAGGCAGACGGACAGGGAGGTTTTAAGTCCCACTCTTCCCCTGGGCCCAGGTACTCAGGGGTCTGTTATCACAGGGAAAGGAGGTTCTACAACTCTTGTTACTCTTTTGGGCCCATGGTGAAATTCAAATGTGAATTTCTCCTGCCTTCTTTTGGAAAAAGGAACACGTTTCCCCATTACATCATAGATCCTTTGGCAATGTATACATCTAACATTCAAAAAAAGAGTAAGCAAGCCAAACTGTGAAAGGAGGAGGCTTCAAGCAGGGATTTGCAGATGTTTATGATTCTCCTCTCTTATTGCAGATATGCAGGCTGCCTTTTTTTTTTTTTTTTTTTGGCAGAAACATGGGAACCTTTGCATGCCTTTTTAAAGGACAGTGGTCACAATGAGTTAGTCTCATCTATGCCCATGAAAGGAAGTGGGGGGGGGGTACCTGCCCCATTGGGTATTTTCCTAAAGAGCTCCCATAATAAACAATCTATCTGCCAGGCACTGTGCTAGGTGTTGGTGGAAGATACAAAAAAACATAAAAACACAGATACTGTCCTCAAGGAAATTATAGTCTAGTGGAATAGATCAATAAATAAATAGACAAGCATTAACTAGAACTCTCTGAGTTACGCTGTAAGTATGTGCCAGTTCCTATAGAGAGGGGCACTTAGCACAGCTTGGAGGTGGGGTGGGAATCAAGGAAGACTTCCTGGGGGAGATAACGCCTAAGCTGAGCCTTAAAGAACACCACAGGGTTAGGCAAATAATTGGGAGAAGGCCATGCTAGGGGTAGTAGCATGAGCAGACGCAGGAGTGCATAAAATTTGACAGTATTGTCTGCAGGGGAGAAACCATAGCAGTTTGGTACTCCTAGAATATAAAATGCAAGTTATGGAGTAACCGAAAATGTTTTTGGATCTTGGAGAGTGTGGAAACACCATGCCAAGGACCTTGAACTCTACCCTTAGGTGACAACAGCAGGGAAACCGGTTAGGGGACTATTGTAACCAAGTTCACATAAAAAATAATAAAGCAGTGGGCATAGGAATTTGAGAAATATTTAGGAGGTAGCATTAGTAGATCTTGATACTTGATTTGAAGTGGAAGGTAAAAGACAAGAATGAGTCAGGATGACCAACAGATTGCTGGCTTAAGCTATTGCATAGGTGGTGGAAAGGGAGCCAATTTGAGAAGGAAGATAGAAGAGTCCAGTTTTGGAAGTATTGAATTCCAGCTACCTTTGGGATAGTCAAGATGCACAGGCAGAGTTCAGAACTAGAGATACTAGATATGGGAAAAAGCGGGTTACGACAAGGCACTCAATTCAGATTTGATCAGTGAAACGAAGAGCACAAATTGTAGGTGTCAGAAGAAAAGAAACATCCAAAACGAATCTGTTACAAAGGCTTTCTTGTAGCCTGAGGAGTATGTGAGAGTATTGGTGCTTGTGGCTGAGGATCCAGCCTCCGCTCTAACCAGGTTCTTTTGTGAAGGGGTAGGAAGAATGTGCCTACTTTACTTATTTACGTATAGATAGTATGTGAGGTCATTTTTATTCTTTAGCACAGATGCCATGCAATTTCTTTGTCCTTGTACTGGGTGCAATATAAGGGTACAAATATATTATTTCTTAGAAATATGACTGATATTACATTCTTTGTTTTTATAGTTTTCAAAAAAAGTTATTTGGGAATAATTTCAAACTTAAAGTTGCATGAACAGTTCAAAGAAAACCCATATGCCCTTTACCCAGATTCACCTGTTGTTAATATTTTGCCTCATTTGTTTAATCATTTGCTCATTCCATCTTCCTACCTATCCATCCATGCAACCCACCTAGCCATGTTTTTCTGAATCATTTGAGACTAAATTGCACCCAGAATTACCCTTTACCCCTAAATACTTAAGTATCTATTTTCTAAGAATAAGAAGGTTCTCTTATATAACCATAGTACATTTATGAAATTCAATAAATTTAACACCAATACACTACTTTTATCTAATATATTATCCACTTTTGTCAGTTGTCCAAATAATGGCCTTCACAGCATTTCTTTTCCCTCCAATACAGGATTCAGTCTAGGATTAGGTATTGCATTTAGTTCCCATGTCTCTTTAGTCCCCATTAAGCTGGAACATTAACTCAGCCCTTTTTCCTCTTATAACACAGATATTTTTTAAGACTATGGTCCTGCCTGCTTAAAAAAATTAGAATGTTCCTCTTTTGGGATTTGTCTTATATTTCCTCATGGTTCAGGTTAGACATTTTGGGCTGGACCACTCCGTAGGCGATGTTGTGTCCTCAAGGTATCACATCTGGAGGAACACGATATCCAGATGTTATATAGTATGTCAAGGAGTCTGATTTCACACTGTATAGTTATGTCTTTTCCCTTGAAACTAATGAGTAATCTTCAGGGAGGCACTTTAGGACCAGGTAAGTAAATACCCTTTTCCCCATCAGAATATCCCCCCTGGATTTAGCATCTGTTGATGGTTCTGCCTGAACCAGTCTTTACTGTTATGATTGCAAAATGATGATTTTCCAATCCCAACTCTGATCCCACCTTCATCAAGTGGCACTCAGTGTTCTACTCTAAATGAGAGCCCCCTCTTTTCTCCCATTTACCTATGTATTTATTTATTGTCAGTATGGATGTAGGCATTCCCATCCCCCCCCCCCAATGGTTTCATAATTCTTTTCTGTGTTTATTTTTGGGGCTCGACTGTCCCAGATTTGGCCAATGGAAGTTCCTTCAAACTGGCTCCTACATCCCCCAACATTTAATTTTTTTAACCTCTTCATTACTTTCTGGAATAACAAGATTGTTACAGGCTCATATTGTACCTACTGTGCCCCATCCCTGGAATCAGTCATTTTTCCAAGGAGCCCTGATTTCCTTTTAGTAGGAAATAGTATTGGAGCCCGAGAGCTGACAAGAAACTCTTTGTAATAAGAAGTAAAAACCCACGTATGGTTGAGTTTAGTCCATTGACCACTTTTGCTAAAGTAGTAAATTCTTAAATGAATATATACTTTAAATAGCTTTTATTGCAACTGTTTACTATAGAAACTATAAAATACAGATTAGTAAAAAATAAGAAAATAATTGTTCTGTAATACCACTTTTAAGGACTGTCTTGAAGGCCTCTAGCTTTTTATTTGTTTTCTTTTGTACTTATTAAATTTTTATTTTTATTAAATAAAAACTCCGTAACGATGGCTTTTTTTTTTTTTACCGGAATGTACAGCTTAAAGCCTGTTAAAATAAGTATATCTAAAATATTTTGTAATACACAAACGTGTTAGCTAAATTTGTTCTTTAGCATGAAGTAGTTTGAATATATTATTAGCAAACAATTCCAAAAGAGTGGTTTTGTATACAGTTGTGGGGTTTTTGGTATATATTTTTTTTTGTTTTTTTGTTTTTTTTTTTTTGGTATATAGTTTTAAGAATTCATTGATTGATTCAGTATTTCATAAACATATTCCTGCATCATTTGCTTCTGCCAACAGAAAAATTGCAATTCATAAGTATATGTTTTATTTAGAAACCGGTCCAAAATTGTTACTGATTCTGATAGACTTTTCATTCTGGACCTATGAATGTAACTAACAAAAATGTCTCATACCCAACAGCTTTTTCACAACCCCGTACCCCCTCTACTCTAGAGCCTTAGGTTAGTAAAATAGTCTGATTTAAGCAGTTTAGTCTGTAATATAATGACACCTTGGTATTCTGCTTCCTGTTATTTCCTAATCTTTTATAGATTGAACCCGAGGGATTATTTTGTGTAATTAATACGCACTCTAATATAGTTTTTCTGTATTCCAGAGTGGTCTGTTTTACTGGCCTTTTGTACAGGTGAGTTTCAAACCTCCTCAGAATGCTAACTCATGGTTTCGGTTTATATGGAGCCCTAACAAATTCTTTCTCTCTGTTCCAGTTGACGAACTTCTGCTTTGTTCCCGTTCACTGGAGAACAGCTTACACTGGACTCTGTGGTTTTCTCTGGGCCACTTTCCTGTGCTTTTCACAGCAAAGTGGTGATGGCACATTGAAGTCGGCTTTCACCTTCCTTCACATTAAGGAGGCCAGTGCAGTTAAAAGGCCCTCAGAGAAATAAATCAGACACTCCTCCCATAAAGCAACTAAATTTGCCTAAAATGCAGCGGATTGCCCTCAGATAAAATATTTTCTTATTTACCAGTTATGTGCTTCATTTTGAAGAATTACTATTATATAGACCCAGTTATTAGAATTATCACTGATAATTTTAAGTTTTATTCAAACCACCTGTTTTTGTTTCAGTCCAGCTTGAAAGTATAAAAAGCGTGGGGCTTCTTTTACTTCTGTAATATTTTCACTTCTCTGATATTTTGATTATTATTGATAACAGTGACAGTATGCCATTTTGTAATTATTAATCTTTCTATTCTAATATTTTATTACCAGTTGATTTAAGGCACCCTAGTTTTGATTATGTATATCTCTATTGTAAAATCTTTTGGGTCGGATTACTTTTTGTACCAAAAGTCATTCTATAGTAAAGTCCTCTTTATATAGAATTCAATCAAGGAGAAGAGAGAATAACCAGATCCCCTCCCCCAAAATACTGCATAATAATTTATTGTTTTGATGATATTAAAAGTTCTCTAAGTACATTTTTTTTTGTGTTATATGTTGCCTTTATTTTTTTTTTATCATCATTTTATTGAGATATATTCACATACCACGCAGTCATACAAAACAAATTGTACTTTCGATTGTTTACAGTACCATTACATAGTTGTACATTCATCACCTAAATCAATCCCTGACACCTTCATTAGCACACACACAAAAATAACAAGAATAATAATTAGAGTGAAAAAGAGCAATTGAAGTAAAAAAGAACACTGGGTACCTTTGTCTGTTTGTTTCCTTCCCCTACTTTTCTACACATCCATCCATAAACTAGACAAAGTGGAGTTTGGTCCTTATGGCTTTCCCAATCCCACTGTCACCCCTCATAAGCTACATTTTTATACAACTGTCTTCGAGATTCATGGGTTCTGGGTTGTAGTTTAATAGTTTCAGGTATCCACCACCAGCTACCCCAATTCTTTAGAACCTAAAAAAGGTTGTCTAAAGTGTGCGTAAGAGTGCCCACCAGAGTGATCTCTCGGCTCGTTTTGGAATCTCTCTGCCACTGAAGCTTATTTCATTTCCTTTCACATCCCCCTTTTGGTCAAGAAGATGTTCTCCATCCCACGATGCCAGGTCTACATTCCTCCCCGGGAGTCATATTCCACGTTGCCAGGGAGATTCACTTCCCTGGGTGTCTGATCCCATGTAGGGGGGAGGGCAGTGATTTCACCTTTCAAGTTGGCTTAGCCAGAGAGAGAGGGCCACATCTGAGCAACAAAGAGGCATTCAGGAGGAGACTCTTAGGCACAAATACAGGGAGGCCTAGCCTCTCCTTTGCAGCAACCGTCTTCCCAAGGGTAAAACTTATGGTAGAGGGCTCAACCCATTAAACCACCAGTCCCCTATGTCTGTGGTCATGTTAGCAACCATGGAGGTGGGGTAGGCGAATACCCCTGCATTCTCCACAGGCTCCTCAAGGGGGCACTACATCTTTTTTTTTTTTTTTCCTTGTTTGTCTTTTTTCTTTTTTTTTTTTTTTTTAACTTTCCCTTCTTTTTTAAATCAACTGTATGAAAAAAAAGTTAAGAAGAAAACAAACATACAATAAAAGAACATTTCAAAGAGACCATAGCAAGGGAGTAAGAAAAAGACAACTAACCTAAGATAACTGCTTAACTTCCAACATGTTCCTACTTTACCCCAAGAAAGTTACATAATATAGCAACATTTCAGTGAATTTGTTCCTACTACATCCATCAGAAATTAACAGACCATAGTCATTTCTGGGCATCCCCAGAACGTTAAATAGTTTATCTGTTCTTCTTGGATTATTGTTCCCCCTTCCTTAATTGCTCTCTACTGCTAGTTCCCCTACATTCTACATTATAAACCATTTGTTTTACATTTTTCAAAGTTCACATTAGTGGTAGCATATAATATTTCTCTTTTTGTGCCTGGCTTATTTCGCTCAGCATTATGTCTTCAAGGTTCATCCATGTTGTCATATGTTTTACCAGATCGTTCCTTCTTACTGCCGCGTAGTATTCCATCGTGTGTATATACCACATTTTATTTATCCACTCATCTGTTGAAGGACATTTGGGTTGTTTCCATCTCTTGGCAATTGTGAATAATGCTGCTATGAACATTGGCGTGCAGATATCTGTTCGTGTCACTGCTTTCCGATCTTCCGGGTATATACCGAGAAGTGCAATCGCTAGATCGAATGGTAGCTCTATATCTAGTTTTCTAAGGAACTGCCAGACTGACTTCCAGAGTGGCTGAACCATTATACAGTCCCACCAACAATGAATAAGAGTTCCAATTTCTCCACATCCCCTCCAGCATTTGTAGTTTCCTGTTTGTTTAATGGCAGCCATTCTAACCGGTGTTAGATGGTATCTCATTGTGGTCTTAATTTGCATCTCTCTAATAGCTAGTGAAGCTGAACATTTTTTCATGTGTTTCTTGGCCATTTGTATTTCCTCTTCAGAGAACTGTCTTTTCATATCTTTTGCCCATTTTATAATTGGGCTGTCTGTACTATTATCATTGAGTTGTAGGATTTCTTTATATATGCACGATATCAGTCTTTTGTCAGATACATGGTTTCCAAAAATTTTTTCCCATTGAGTTGGTTGCCTCTTTACCTTTTTGAGAAATTCCTTTGAGGTGCAGAAACTTCTAAGCTTGAGGAGTTCCCATTTATCTATTTTCTCTTTTGTTGCTTGTGCTTTGGGTGTAAAGTCTAGGAAGTGGCCTCCTAATACAAGGTCTTGAAGATGTTTTCCTACATTATCTTCCAGGAGTTTAATGGTACTTTCTTTTATATTGAGATCTTTGGTCCATTTTGAGTTAATTTTTGTGTAGGGGGTGAGGTAGGGGTCCTCTTTCATTCTTTTGGATATGGATATCCAACTCTCCCAGCCCCATTTGTTGAAAAGACCATTATGGCTCAGTTCGGTGACTTTGGGGGCCTTATCAAAGATCAGTCGGCCATAGATCTGAGGGTCTATCTCTGAATTCTCAATTCGATTCCATTGATCTATATGTCTATCTTTGTGCCAGTACCATGCTGTTTTGGCAACTGTGGCTTTATAATAAGCTTCAAAGTCAGGGAGTGTAAGTCCTCCCACTTCGTTTTTTTTTTTTAGAGTGTCTTTGGCAATTCGAGGCATCTTCCCTTTCCAAATAAATTTGATAACTAGCTTTTCCAAGTCTGCAAAGTAGGTTGTTGGAATTTTGATTGGGATTGCATTGAATCTATAGATGAGTTTGGGTAGAATTGACATCTTAATGACATTTAGCCTTCCTATCCATGAACATGGAATATTTTTCCATCTTTTAAGGTCCCCTTCTATTTCTTTTAGTAGAGTTATGTAGTTTTCTTTGTATAGGTCTTTTACATCTTTGGTTAAGTTTATTCCTAGGTACTTGATTTTTTTAGTTGCTATTGAAAATGGTATCTTTTTCTTGAGTGTCTCTTCAGTTTGTTCATTTCTAGCATATAGAAACATTACTGACTTATGTGCATTAATCTTGTATCCCGCTACATTGCTAAATTTGTTTATTAGCTCTAGTAGGTGTATCGTTGATTTCTCAGGGTTTTCTAGATATAAGATCATATCATCTGCAAACAATGACAGTTTTACTTCTTCTTTTCCAATTTGGATGCCTTTTATTTCTTTGTCTTGCCGGATTGCCCTGGCTAGCACTTCCAGCACAATGTTGAATAACAGTGGTGACAGCGGGCATCCTTGTCTTGTTCCTGATCTTAGAGGGAAGGCTTTCAGTCTCTCACCATTGAGTACTATGCTGGCTGTGGGTTTTTCATATATGCTCTTTATCATGTTGAGGAAGTTTCCTTCAATTCCTACCTTTTGAAGTGTTTTTATCAAAAAGGGATGTTGGATTTTGTCAAATGCTTTTTCAGCATCTATTGAGATGATCAATTGATTTTTCCCTTTCGAGTTTTTAATGTGTTGTAATACATTGATTGTTTTTCTTATGTTGAACCATCCTTGCATGCCTGGAATGAACCCCACTTGGTCATGGTGTATGATTTTTTTAATGTGTCTTTGGATTCGATTTGCAAGTATTTTGTTGAGGATTTTTGCATCTATATTCATTAGGGAGATTGGCCGGTAGTTTTCCTTTTTTGTAGCATCTTTGCCTGGTTTTGGTATTAGACTGATGTTAGCTTCATAAAATGAGTTAGGTAGTGTTCCATTTTTTTCAATGTTTTGAAAGAGTTTGAGTAAGATTGGTGTCAGTTCTTTCTGGAAAGTTTGGTAGAATTCCCCTGTGAAGCCATCTGGCCCTGGGCATTTATTTGTGGGAAGATTTTTGATGACTGATTGGATCTCTTTGCTTGTGATGGGTTGGTTGAGGTCTTCTATTTCTTCTCTGGTCAGTCTAGGTTGTTCATATGTTTCCAGGAAATTGTCCATTTCTTCTACATTATCCAGTTTGTTGCCATACAGTTGTTCATAATATCCTCTTATAATTTTTTTAATTTCTTCAGGATCTGCAGTTATGTCACCTTTTTCCTTCATTATTTTGTTTATATGGGTCTTCTCTCTTTTTGATTTTGTCAGTCTAGCTAGGGGCTTGTCAATCTTGTTGATCTTCTCAAAGAACCAACTTTTGGTGATATTTATCTTCTCTATTGTTTTTTTGTTCTCTATGTCATTTATTTCTGCTTTAATCCTTGTTATTTCCTTTCTTGTACTTGGTTTAGGATTGGTTTGCTGTTCATTTTCTAGCTTCTTCAGTTGATCCATTAGATCTTTGATTTTGGCTCTTTCTTCCTTTTTAATATATGCGTTTAGTGCTATAAATTTCCCCCTTAGCACTGCTTTTGCTGCATCCCATAGGTTTTGGTATGTTGTGTTCTCATTTTCATTTGTCTCTATATATTTAGCAATTTCTCTTGCTATTTCTTCTTTAACCCACTGATTGTTTAGGAGTGTGTTGTTTAACCTCCAGGTATTTGTGAATTTTCTAAGTCTCTGATGGTTATTGACTTCTAATTGTATTCCATTGTGGTCAGAGAATGTGCTTTGAATAATTTCAATCTTTTTAAATTTATTGAGGCTTGTTTTATGTCCCAGCATATGATCTATTCTGGAGAAAGTTCCGTGAGCACTAGAAAAGTATGTGTATCCTGGTGATTTGGGATGTAATGTCCTGTATATGTCTGTTAAATCTAATTCATTTATCAGATTGTTTAGGTTTTCAATTTCCTTATTGGTCTTCTGTCTGGTTGATCTATCTATAGGAGAGAGTGATGTGTTGAAGTCTCCCACAATTATTGTGGAAACATCAATTGCTTCCTTTAGTTTTGCCAGTGTTTCTCTCATGTATTTTGTGGCACCTTGATTGGGTGCATAGACGTTTACGATTGTTATTTCTTCTTGCTGAATTGCCCCTTTTATTAGTATGTAGTGGCCTTTTTTGTCTCTCAAAACATCCCTGCATTTGAAGTCTATTTTATCTGAGATTAATATTGCTACACCTGCTTTCTTTTGGCTGTAGCTTGCATGAAATATTTTTTTCCATCCTTTCACTTTCAGTTTCTTTGTGTCCCTGTGTCTAAGATGAGTCTCTTGTATGCAACATATTGATGGTTCATTTTTTTTGATCCATTCTGCGAATCTGTATCTTTTAATTGGGGACTTTAATCCATTTACATTCAACGTTAAAACCGTGAAGGCATTTCTTGAATCGGCCATCTTATCCTTTGGATTATGTTTACCATATTTTTCCCTCTCTCTATTAATATCCTTTATTGTACCCATACCGAATCTCTTTAGTACTGAACCTTTCTCCAAGTCTCTCTGTCCTGTCTTTGTTTCTCTGTCTGTACGGCTCCCTTTAGTATCTCCAGTAGGGCAGGTCTCTTGTTAGCAAATTCTCTCAGCATTTCTTTGTCTGTGAAAAATTTAAGCTCTCCCTCAAATTTGAAGGAGAGCTTTGCTGGATAAAGTATTCTTGGCTGGAAATTCCTCTCACTCAGAATTTTAAATATATTGTGCCACTGCCTTCTTGCCTCCATGGTGGCTGCTGAGTAGTCACTACTTAGTCTTATGCTGTTTCCTTTGTATGTGGTGAATTGCTTTTCTCTTGCTGCTTTCAGAACTTGCTCCTTCTCTTCTATGTTTGACAGTGTGATCAGTATATGTCTCGGAGTGGGTTTTTTTGGATTTATTCTATTTGGAGTTCGCTGAGCATTTATGATTTGTGTATTTATGTTGTTTAGAAGATTTGGGAAGTTTTCCCCAACAATTTCTTTGAATACTCTTCCTAGACCTTTACCCTTTTCTTCCCCTTCTGGGACACCAATGAGTCTTATATTCGGACGTTTCATATTATCTATCATATCCCTGAGGTCCATTTCGAGTTTTTCAATTTTTTTCCTCATTCTTTCTTTTATGCTTTCACTTTCCATTCTGTCATCTTCCAGGTCACTGATTCGTTGTTCAACTTCCTCTAGTCTTGTACTATGAGTGTCCAGAATCTTTTTAATTTGGTCTACAGTTTCTTTAATTTCCATAAGATCATCCATTTTTTTATTTAGTCTTGCAATGTCTTCTTTATGCTCTTCTAGGGTCTTCTTGATTTCCTTCATATCCCGTACTAGGGTCTCATTGTTCATCTTTAGTTCTTTGAGTAGCTGCTCTAGGTGCTGTGTCTCTTCTGGTCTTTTGATTTGGGTGCTTGGGCTTGGGTTATCCATATCGTCTGGTTTTTTTCATATGCTTTATAATTTTCTGTTGTTTTTGGCCTCGTGGCATTTGTTGAACTTGATAGGGTTCTTTTAGGGTTTGTAGACCTATTGAAGTCCTTATCTCTAATTTATCAGATCTACAGCTTCGTGGAGTACACTTTCTCTAACTAACCAGCAGGTGGCGTCCATGAGCCACCTGTTCTCCACAAGCCAGATCTCCCCTGCTCAGCCTTTTTGGTGAGTGGGGGAGTGAGTCTTGTGGGGCCCAATTGGTGTACCAAGCTTGCGTGTGTAGTTGGTGTTGCCTGCCCTGTATGTGGGGCGTGTTTCTGGGCAGTCGGGGAGGGGGGGTGGCCCTAACAATCAAATCTCCCTGATGATCCTGGAGTTTTAAAGCTGCTGCAATAGTCTAATCCTTCAGTTCAGTCCTGCCACAGTTTGTCTCTGCTACTGACCCACAAGTCTTTGGTATTGGCGTATGGCTCCTGAGACTTGCAAGTGGGCCCCTCTTCCAGGCTGTGCACCCCGGGTCCTCTGTTGAGGGATGACTGTGCTATGTCACAGGTGAGTGCCATCCCCCCAGGGCAGTTCTGGGCTGCTGGGCTGTGTAGGGACGCTCCCAGTCCGCTCAAATGATGGCTGAATGGGGCTTTGTTAATTCACACTGCTCCACCTTCCCAGCTCTGGGAGATTCAGCTGAGGTTGCAGGGAAGGCTAATGTCCACGCCCAGTTTTGTGGTGTGTGCCTGTTATTTGAAGCACTTCCGTCACACTGGGTTGTCTGTGGCAGCTCTGGGCTATGGGGCTGGCGATGTGCAGGAGTGTTTCCTGTCCACCAGGATGGTGGCTGTGAGCGGACACCCCCCTTTTCTTGGGAAGTTGTGTTGTTTAGTGAATTTTCTCAGCCACTGGATTATTGCCTTTTGTCTCAGAGCTCTCTTAGTTGTGCTCTTGACTTGACGTGCCCAAATTGCAATTCTTTGAAGCTTTCTGTATTGAGCTTCTTAGAGTAATTGTTTTAGAAAAAGCAAAAAGGATTTAAAAAAAAAAAAAAAAAAAAAAAACGGCCCTCCTCAGAGATCTAATGGGTTATTGAAATGCTAATAGACAAAGCAACCAGGGCCATTAAGGAAAGGTGCACAGGGCAGAGAGATCAGCTTTGCTTCGGGATTTGCATATGCGCCTCAAAGCCTGAGCTCCGCCCTTCCCCTTTCTGTGTTCACCAGAACTCCAAAAATCCTCTGCTTTTATTTTGGAGTTTTCCGTGTTGTTTTTTTTCTATGCCTGTCTCCTCTCTGCTGGGCTGGCTGCTCTCAGAGTCTCTGGTGTCTGGTCTCAGTCTATCTATGGTTGGAGTTTGAATCAGTAGAATGAGTTTTCTATAAGAGCAGCCACTGCAGTTCTCCCTTCTCCTTCCCGGAGCTGACAGCCCCTCCTCCCCCGGGACTGAGCCTAGCAGGGAGGGGCGCGAGTCCTCTGGCCGCAAAAACTTACAGATTTCGCTGATCTCAGCAGTTCCACGTTTTCATGAGTGTTGTATGAAGTATGCCCAAAGACAGATTGCTCTGTGGTGTCCAGTCCACGCAGTTCCTGGCTTTTTTTCTAAGTACATTTTGTATCATCAAAAAAAGAATATCTGTATCAAATATATTTTTTCTTCTACTTTTATAATTTCTAAGTTAAATATCTTTAATGATTTTTGAATATTGTCAGCCACTCAAAGCATCTCATTTCCTAGACATACTAAATAAAAAGACATTTGGCTTCCTAATGAGATGTATTGAGTGAAGTTTTTAATAAATGAATTTTTCTTCCTCTGGAAGTTAAAAATCTAACTTATGGGGCTCCAGGGAAAATGGTTTCACCATAGTTTTTACAAATCCAATGCTTTCAAATAAATCTTTATTCTTTAATGTAGACATGAGAAATTTGATTCAATCTTTCATGTTTATTCAGTTTGTCTAAATTCAGAACCAGTGGGTTTCAAAATTATATTACTATCTCAAGAAGTTTCAACAGATTTCACCTAAGAATTAAACTACAGTCCTGTTGCTTTCAATGGAGTATTTCACAAATTTCAAAATGTGTAGCATTGAACGATTAATCAATTTATATTAAGATTTTTATATTTAAGATTAGTTTAAGAATTTATACCTAAAACTTTAAGCACATAATTTGTATAAATTTATATAAATCATAAGTATTTAACTTCAAAGTATATAATTTATTTAGCTCTTCAAAAGATATTTAATTTGCTTAAAGCTGCTGCTGAATTTAATATGTATTAACTTATTTACATTATTGGGACAATCAGAAGAAAATTTCTAGATGGTTTAATTATGAAATAATTTATTTGCATTGTTTTAAAAGTAGTTCATACAACAGAAAAGCTATTTTACAATGCATAAGACAAATTTTATCATTGTAAAAGTATACTCGGAGTAATTATAGTAACTACTACCTGGCAGTCTTTTAGATGAGCTTCAACATTACTTTTATAATGGAAGAATGGTGTTTGTATTTTGAATAAAAATACTTGGGAACAAGCCATAGGATAACCTTGTTTATCCTGTCAAGGGGAAGAAGGCATATTATTCACAAAAGTTACAGGGTTTGATAGTCTTTGCTCAATGGTGTGTTACTCTATCCTATGGAGACTATGTAATATTTTAGTATTCTCCAGATTTTTGCAAATAATATACTTTAATTTTCATGCGTGAATATTTTTGGGTTTTGGTGTGATAAATAGAACTTTTTCCAGCTAATACAATCGTTTTAAACTATTGCTATCTTTAGTAAAACAAACCTTAGAACTTCCAACATTTAAAACAGCATCCAGCCCCCACCCTTTCTCCTAGGTTTCACAGTTTCCTAGGATTTCTTTTACTTTGTTCTGTGATGCCCCACCATGCAGCTCTGACCCCATGGTTGCACAGGCAAAGGAAAACCCTATAATTTATTTCCCTTAGCAGAGTTGAGATAGTCTGGATTTTCAAAACAACTTTACTTACTACTTATGGAAAACAAAAGTGAAATTTGGAGGATACCAAAAGCATTAAAAAAACAGCAAAGACAACAAAAACAAGAAAAAACCCTTACAGATACTGATTTCTGATCTTCTCACAGTTACCTTGAACTCAGGGCTCACAGATCCTGTCTTTGTCCAGATATTTGAGGGATCTACCCTCTTACCCTAACACTGCCTTGCCAGTGTTCCTTCTTTTCTGTTTCCCAGATTGTCACCACATGATAATACCATTTAACCATTTACCACCAGGTAGCTGTCTTCTTGACCCTGCTATCATTAAAAGTGAGACCTTGTAAGTTCCATCTTTTCAAACTCCTGGTTTCCATTTCCAGTCTCAGAGATATTTCTTTTACCCAGATAAATGATTAATTTCTCAGTTCAGGGGAGAGCTGTCACTCCACCCAAATGTGTGTGACTATCATGTACAGTCCACCAGCATAACCATAGCTAGATAAGATAACCATAACCCTCAGTAAGCAAATCAACAAATATTATTAAATGACCAATGAAGAGAATAAACAACATGGTGTTCCTTGTGTTCAAGAAATTCGCAGTCTAGTTTGGAGTATAAATTATAAATATTGAGAATTACAGGTTCTTGGGACATTAATCCAATCCATCCGATGCTCGAACAGCATCTGTGACCAGGGATCAATGGAAAGCTTGACTCCTATTCTAGTCAAGCCACCCCATAGATTAGTGGTATAAGCCAGCAGGTCCTGTGAGCTTCAGGGGAAGGAAATCATGGTGCTTTGGGTAATCTGGGAAGATTTTGTGGAGGAGATGCTTGAGGCAGGTTGTGGTAGGCCGATTTACATACCCCAGAAAAAAATAAACAAACATGTTCTCAATCTCAATCCCATCCCTGTGGGTGGACCTTTTGAAGATGTTACTTTTAGTTAAGGTGTGGCCACCTGCATCAAGATGGGTCTTAATAAAGGTGGTCTTAATAATGAGGATGGAGGCCTTATAAAGAGAAAGTTATGGGGAGGAGCCAGAAGCAGGGAGCCAGCAGTCAGTGGAACCCAGAAGAGAAAAAGAGAGGACATCGCCATGTCACACCAGGCGGGGATACAAGCCACGAAACCCAAGGATCACCGGCCAGCCAGAAAGTTTCTGACCCCAGGAGGAAGCAAGCCTAGCCTCTAAAACGGTGAGCCAATAAATTCCCTTTGTTAAACCAACCCATTGTGTGGTAATTGTCTTAGCAGCCTGGAAACTAAGACACTGTTCTCAAAATTGCAAGATGATATGAGTCTCTGAAAGAGAGTGGTGATTGTAGGATGAGATGAGATCTTAAAGAAGATTAGTAAAGGAAATAAAAGGTATTTACTAAGTTCTAACATAAAAAGATGAGTAAAGGAAATAAAAGGTATTTAAGTTCTAACATAAAAAGGAATTTCCATTTGTTAGCTTTGAGTAATGCAGATGTTTTTGTCCAGCTTACTTATAATTTTAAATCACGCATAACTTGCAATTTGTTGGTCTTTTTTAATTTGTAGGAAAATTAGTTAAGAGTTGTTCCCTTTTGTCTATAGCATAGCATAATACCAAATTTGAGAGTGAAATGTGAAAACCTTTTTGTAAGAATTCCATATTTTTTTCAAAAGTTGTTCAGTAAGATGATTCAGTGGACAAAGTAAGTGATTATTTGCTCACAGTATAGTCAGTGCAATTTGGCATTTGGGGATTCATCAAAATGAAGTGTCTTTAGGAAAACTTAATTATTATATTATTTGTATTGATGTTCTTCAGGCCAGAATAATAAAACTGTCTGATGAATGAAAGTAATTACAGCTATTAAAAGTTAGAGTTCAAAGAGGAAAAGTTTCATGTTCTAGTACTTCATTAATTATTGTAATTTTGGTTTCTAATACTTTGAGGGAAAAATGTTTTCTATTTCTTTCACATTAAAAACATTATAGATAAAGAAAATTTGGTATTTTAAGTTGTATCTAAATAGGGCCTCCAGATCAACTATTTTAACTAAATTAACCAAATTAAATTGACCCAGAAGTACAATTTATTTCATACCTAGTTATTATGCACTTTAATTGTTTACCGTTTTTCTTCCAAGGGCCATCAGCCCTTAGGATTCATTTGAAGCTATCAAAAAGTATTTTTTGCTCCCTGAGTAACTGATTCTTAGTTCACTGGAATTTTATGTGAATTTTCAGAGTGTTTGTCAAAATAAAACAAATTATATCCACAGCATGCTTAGCAATTTATTCTGGAGCCAGCTTTCTTTTAAAATTAGGTACATCTTCTGAGTATTAGAAAGTTTTTGTGCCTGAAGACTTTGACCTTGCATTGACTACATTTAAGCCAGTTTTACCCATAAGTATAGACTCCAAGAAAACCGAACCACCAAAAGTACAATTGGAACTATTGGAAAGTTCTCTTTCAACTGTCAACCACAAATAAGTGAAAGAGGAAACTTGGATTTTAAAGATTAAGGTTGTATCTGGAGCTTAAAGATAAAGAGCAGATGAAAAACCATGAATTGTAGCTAAGTGAATAGAAGGACATAATTAATAACAGTAATATTTTGGGTATGTATCAAGTAAAAGTTTGTCACTTTCTAATTATCTCCCCCTTTCCTTATTTCAGTCTTTCCTTATCTGAATCTTTATTCATCCACATCTTCCTTCCTCTTTCACTGTTAGTTGGCCATATCAAACTCCCTTCTCCACCACCCCTCCACCCCCATGTTCCCTTCTGTGACCACCCAAAAGCTCCAGGGAGGCAAGATAATTGCCATGACATTAGGTACCAGACCATTTAAGTGACATGACAGCCATGCTTAGAGGGATGGTAGCAGAGGCCCCTCTCTACTACCCAGAGGGTCTCTGAGAGACGAACATGAGGAAGGGACCAGTCCAAGGAGAACTGTGAAGTGATTAAACATTATTAGGTGCCCCTTTCTTTTCCGAGACCCTCTCCTTCCTCCAGGTGCCCTTTCCCTTTCATTCTCTCTGGCTAGAGTGCCATAGCTTCCAAATTAGTTCTCCTCCCTTTTCTTGCCTCTCAAAACTCCTGTTCTTTTCATATGGCTGATTTCAGCAAGGTGTTAGAAAAGAAGGCTTATTAAGCTAATTTACTGAGATTGGATGACAGCCTTTCTAGCTGAATTCTTTTTATTGCTAACACAAATTAATCTCTGGATAGAATTTCAGGAAATATTGCTGTGGGAGGAGAGAAGAAAGGTGTATTCTGGCAGGAGATTTTTCTGATATACTTTATATCTTGCTATCTACTTCCCATTGAATTGCAACCAGCCTGGGAAAGACCATTGCAATCTATTGTGTGCCCTCCACACTGTGCATTGTCTGTTGCACATGTATATTTCCTACTACTGTGAGCTTCTTGAGGAAAGAATAAGTTTCTTAGTCATATTTGTACCTGAAATGTCCAGCAAATGTCTGGCTCATGGCAAGAACTCTGAAATGTTGTTGAATGAATGGAAGTGTGGTTTGTGGTTTCTCTTCTCTTTCTCTTTCCTTCTTGACTGGTTCTGAGAGGTCTGGCCTGATCTGCCTCTCACTTTCCTCTCTATGCTATCCAGCATTAAACTCAGCACAGCCCAGACTGTCACCTCTTCCAGGCCCCCAGCTTAGGAAATTATTTTGTTTTCTTGGGTAGATTTACTTCTCCAGGCCCATTTTGCACATTTCCCTCAGAAAACCATTTCTTCACGTCCCTCACTGGCATCACAGGACTAGAGTGTTTGTCTCTGAGGGTTGAGTGGAATCTTAGTGGCTGCATTGTGAGTATCATACATCCTTCCCTAAACCACTGGATAAACCTTGTTCACGTGGTTTGTGGTTCACAGTGTGGTTGTCTGGGGGCTGATGAGTACCAGCTCACAAGTATTGCAGAATTATTGTGAAACGACTTCCTGGAACCCCTGAAATCATAGTAGATGATCACGTACTCTTCCCACAGCTAATCTGTAGGACAAGAAAATCTATATGACATGAAAATGGAAGTTCAGCCAGGTAGCCAGATAATTGCCAAATAACAGGAGAACTGACTACATTTCTCTTCAGGTTGCTAGTGAATGGAATGTGATTTTCTCCCAAATTTAGAAGCTCAGCCTTGATTCCATTTAGATTGGAAGCCCGTTTGGAGCTGAGACTGTTACAGTGCCCAATGTTGTTTCTTCCTGAAGGAGTCAGTACACGTTCGTTGATTCTCTCCACCTCCCCACCGAGATCGAATATTTGGTCACCCACCTGACATGTCTGAATGTTGCCTTTTTAGTATTAATGATGAAGAGTTCTATTTGTTCATTTTCCAATACTTGTATCAGTGTCCTATTTCTGTGAGTCATAGAATCAGACTTCTTTTCTTTTATTGAGTGGAAAGTGTTGTAAAAGCAACCCCAGTTGCTTTATTTTTAAGTTTAAATTTTATGTATAAAATACGTACATCAAAATTTTGATGTAAAGTGATTTAGTGTATGTGAAAAATAAATGAGTTTTAATTAAGTACAGCAAATGACTATGACTGCATTGTTTCATTGGTAATATGAATATTCTAGGAAATATGTTAAGGTAATGAGATTGCATCTTGTAATCTTTCCTAATCATCTTTATTGCAAATACAAGATTTATGCCTCTACTTTGGATTGAGAGTCAAGTTGTCCTTATTTGTTTATGTGTGTTCTTTGTCACTTATTGAATTCTTCTGTATATTGGCTTCTTCCATATATTGGCCCATTTCCTATGTATGTATTTGTATTTTCATATAACTGAAAATTTAAAACTGAAGTCATCCCCAAGTGACTTCAAAAAACCATTCTTTTTGTAGCATAAATAAGAAAAAAACAAATTAAGATTCCTCTTTTTACTACTGAGTAGGCAAACGTGAGCCTCAACTTCAAGTTGCTGAATGGGTTAAGTTGAATTATGTACCCCCCAAAACATGTGTTCTTCATCTTAGTCTGCATTCCTGTGGGTGTGAATTCATTGTAAATGGGATCTCTTGAGGGTGGTGTCTTATTTAGGGTGTGGCCCAACCGAATGAGGATGGGCCTTAATCTGATTAGTGAAGTACTTTATAAATAGAAGAAATTCAGACATGGTAAGAAAAAATCATGGGGAGAAGCCAGAAGCCAGAAGTCAATGGCACCCAGAAGAGAAAGGAGAGGACATTGCCATGTGATGGAAAAGCCAAGAAACCCCAAAGATTGCCTACCAGCCAGAATGCTACTGACCTCTGGAGGAAGCCAGCCTTCTGGCCTCTGAAACCATGAGCCGATAAATTCCGAATGTTAAGGCAACCCATTGGGTGGTATTTGTCATAGCAGCTGGGAAACTAAGGCAAGGATACTGTGTTTTCCACTGTCCAGTGCTCAGCTGTTTCCTTTGATCTGGAGTATAGCAATTTCTTCTGTGTTTCTGTTTTGGCTGAAATAGACTTCTCTGAAGATATTCAATGAAGGGACTGAAAATATGTATTTGAAAAACATGTTGAATTGTTTTGTAGTTGAGTCCAGCAAACATTTATCCTGTTTATAAATGTGTGTGTGTGTATATATATATATATATATATATATATATATATATATATATGCCTCAAGTTAACTTTAGACCTTGCTGTGGCTCAGGGATCTGAATCAGTTCATACCCTTTCTGTATTTATTGCAACTGTTGTTTCTATATGATAATCAAACTTATGGACAAAATGGGAATAGTAAGTAGCTGTATGAAAGTTAATTTGAAGTGTAGGAGATGGTATGTCCTTCCTTGTACACAACACTTACCTTTTAGTTCTCTAATTTAAAAGGGTATGGAACAAATGAAATAAAATTACATGCAAAAATTAGGTTTCAGATTTGTTATATTTTTGTGCACCATTCTATCTGAATCCATTCTGTTTAACGGTTGTAGATTAGAAAATTGGAGCAAAAGCTACTAAGCAAAAGTGAAATAGTCTCTGTTCATTTGATTTCTTCAATAGCAGAGCTCTAAATTGAAGATTAGAAGAATCTCAGGAGAAAATGTAGGTCAGTAATGGTTCTTGCAGAGTTGAGCTAGTTTCTTTTTTTGCTACTGAAGATAAGTGGGAAGAAAATCAGTTTGTGCATGGGTGGAATGCTAGAGAAAATGCTTAATATTTAGAGGACTTAATAAAGAGACACAAAGTATTAATATCCTAAACAGCATGATATAAACCACAAAGCAGAAATTATAATTTGTCAAGTTTTTGCAGACTGTTTTTGCTCCGTAATGATAAACAGTACTAAATTGAACCAAGATTTTCAGACTTTGGACCGATAATGAATTGGTGAAAATAGTATTAGAGCATTCCCTGCGGGTGATGCATGAATTTTTGAATAGAACTAATGATCGCATGTAGTTTATTTTAGCCTCTAGAGGAAATTAAAAAGCAATATCTATACCTAGTGAGTCATTCCTTGCAACGTTTTGGAGCAATTATGTTTTTACCTAAAGAAATGAAAAACTTTTCACTAGATAAAAAAACAAAATGGTGTATAAAATAGCACAGTTCAAGCAGAAGGCTAGAGGAGGTAATGTTTAAATGTGAATGCATAGAAAGAATGATAAGCAATAAAGATAAATGTTCAAAGCTAAAATCAACCACTTATTTATTACTCCCCTCCCTGCTTGCCCTTCTGTGGCCCAGCCTGGCTTCCTCATCATCTATCAGAACATCTGACACTTGCTCACATGTTCCCTCCTAGCATGTTTTGTCCTTGACCTCCTTTTTACTCAAATCCTACTCACCAATGAAACAGTTTTTGCCAAGTTAGTATTTTGTCCCTGTCCTGGTTCAAGAGGGATTCTGGAGCTGGCTCCATTCAGTATGGCTGCCAGAGGCTTTCCTTTCCATCTTGCCTCTGGGGTTGCAGAAAACGGGTTATCCACACAGGGTAATTAGATATTCACAGGTGGGTGACTGCCTTGATGGGAAATGAACGTGCAAGCAATGAGGAGAACTGCTACGTAGCTTCTGTGTGTGGGCTGTGGCTGGTGTGCACTCCATGAGTGACTGGGCCACCCGTGAGCCTTCTCCCAGCTCCCCTTTGCAGGTGAGTTCCAGTGCTCACACCAGTGAGCCTGGTGGAAGGCACCTTCAGTGCTGACTCAACTCCTGTCCAAACCAACTCAACTCTTGTCCATGCAGCCTGTCTAGACCCGATCACTTTGTTCCCAGACCGGTGACCTCTCTCCTCAGTCTCTCCCCTTCCATTCCACCTCCCTCCAGAGAAAGAATCTATCTCCCAGTGCAAGACAGGCTGGCTCTTCATTAATTCTTCACAAATCTATTAATCATTGCAAGTTTTTGGCCCTGGGCCCTTTGGAATTTTACTTTAGATATGCAAAGATAAGGTTTTGGGACCATAAGACCTATTTGAACATTATCCTTACAAGAGGAGTTGCTAAAATCTGTTTTGAAAGCCAAAAGCTAATCATTGATTTCTCGGTTACCTTCCCCTGAGCTGCCAGGGCTGGGGAAAGGCCATCGATATGCTAAATGGTGGTGGGAAACTCAAATTAATAGTTCACTATAGTACCTACTGCTCATTCATTCATTTATCCATTTATTTAACAAATATTCATTGAGTAAAAACTCTTATTTTAAAGTTGTTTTCGAAGCCCTGCCCCGGCCCCCTTTGCCAAAGCTATTCCTGCCTGCTCTGGGTTTATTACTCTTCTTTCCTCCTAACTCTTAAAACATTTATAATCTGTACCACACAATTTAGCACTTAATTACATATTATTTTGTGTTGCAAGCTGCCTCATGTATATTATCTTTTCTCCAAACTAAATTGAAGCTCACCAAAATTAGAGACTATATTTTATATTTCTTCTGCATTCCTCCAGCCCAGTGCCTTGCCCAAAGGAGTTCAATAAACACGTGTTATTTCATTTCTGTGTAGATGAGTCTAGACATTGGCATTAATTGCATTCATGGATAGAAGCCTCCTGAAACTGAAGAAAGTAGATTTCTATGACTTTGCTAGCTGGCGAAGTTACGAGGAATATGCTATTGAACCTCAAGCATGACAAGCATGTGGAAAATGAGGTAGAAATTAAGGCAGCCAATAGGGCAGTGGTTCTCAACCAGAGATGATTTTGCCCCCTAGGTAGGGTTGTCAGATTTAGCAAACAAAATCTTTTTAGTATATAAAAAAAATGTTGTTTATCTGAAATTGAAATTGAACTGGGCATTCTGTATTCTATTTGGCAATGGTATACCCAGGGAACATTTGGGAACATCTGGAGACATTTTTGGTTGTCACACCTGGAGGGGAGGGGCACGCTACTAGCATCTAGTGGGTAGAGGCCACATCCTACAGTGCACAGGGCAGACCCTCATGACAAAGAACTATCAGCTGAAAGTGTCAATTGTGCCATGGTTGAAAAACCCCATTCTAGAGGGTTTAAAGACTGTAGTTCCTGGGCTTTTATAAAAGGGATTTATTTGGTTACACAGTTACAGTCTTAAGGCCATAAAGTGTCCAAGGTAAGTCATCAACAATCAGGTACCTTCACTGGAGGATGGCCAATGGTGTCTGGATAACCTCTGTTAGCTGGGAAGGCACGTGGCTGGCATCTGTTTTCAACGGCCGTCTTCAAACTGTCTCTCGTCTGCAGCTCCTCTTCTCAGCTTCTGTGCATTCTTCAAAGTGTCCCTCTTGGCTGTTAGAAAACTCACTCCTTCTGTCTGAGCTTATATAGTGCTCCAGTAAACTCTTCAAGGCCCACCCTGAATGGGTGGGGCAACACCTCCAAGGAAATTATCCAACCAAAGGTCTTGTCCACAGTTGATTGAATCACATCTCCATGGAAACACCCAAAGGATTCCAAATCTAATCAACACTAATATGTCTGCCCACCCAAGATTGCATCAAAGATAATGGTGTTTTGGTGGACATAATACATCAAACTGGCACAGTCTCTCATGAGGTTACAGTTAAAATGTCAGCCGAAGTGCAGTCTATGAAGACTTGAATGGGACTGGAGGATCTGCCTCCAAACTCACTCACCTGACTGTTGGTCAGAGGCCTCAGTTCCTCACCACGTGAATCTCTCCATAGCTCTGTTCACAGCATGGCTTCCTGCAGAGCAAGTGATCCAACATAGAACACTCAGGAGAGAACTGACACGTCTTTTATGATCTAGATTCCAAGTTACACACTCACTCCCAGGATCTCAAAAAGTGAATTAGAAGCGAAAAAGAAGTAGAAAAAGTCATTAAAAGTGAAACACTAGATCCAGCTCTTAAAGGCTTCAGTATCAGAAGGCAAAAATAATTGGGAGCCATCTCAGAAACTGGTTCCTCAAGGTCTTTGCACTGGCTTTTCCCCCAATATTCACATGGCCAACTCACAACTCCTTCAGTTCTTTGCTCAAATGTAACTTCTCAATAAGATATAGCTCCACCACCCTACTCTGGTTAAAACTGCCTTTGGCCCCCTTCTCCCTTATACATTCCAAATCCCCCTTACTCTGCTCTATTTTTCCATAGCACATATCACTGTCTAACATCCTATATAATTTACTAATTATGTTTATTGCTTATTGTATATCTCTACCATACCCCTATTGCAAGCTCCAACAGGCCAGGGCTCTTTGTCTATTTCACTCACTGACACATCCCATGCTCCCAGACACATGATAGGCATTTGTTAATTTGTTAAATAAATAAATATTCTTTTAACTTTTACTTTTGAAATAATTTCAAATTTACAGGACAGTTGTGGAAATAATGTAAACCCCATAGAGAAGAACTCCATCATATCTGCCCTGCCCCAGATACCCAGACCTACCAATTTTAGCATTTTGCCACCTTTGCTGTATAATTCAGTATACCTATCATCTATCTATCTATTTTCTGAACATTTGAGAGCAGGTTGCACACATCACACTCTTGAACACATAATACCTCCATTTACATTTCTTATGAACAAGGATATTCACTTATATAATCACCTTAAGTGCAGTTATCAAGAAACTTAACGATGTAAAACTTACATTCTATATTCAAATTTTTTTTCTTATGTCTCAGTAATGACCCTTTGAGCCTTTTCTCCTTCATTTTACATCCCATTCAGTATCATGTACTGCATTTAATTGTCATTATCTCTTTAGTTTCTTTCTTTCCTTCTTTCTCTCCCTTCCCTCCTTCCTTCCTTCCTACCTTCCTTCCTTCTTTCCTTCCTTTCTTCTCATTCTATTTCTTTTTTCTTTTTTTCTTTCTAATATGTCATATATATATATATCTCACAAATCTTCACATCCCAACCCCTCCCAAGCATACAATTCAGTGGATTTAATCACGTTCACTTTCCTGCTCTACCCTCTGCCACCATCCATTACTAGAACTTTCCTTTCACACCGTATAGAAACCCTACACTCTTTTCCATTAACTCTGCATTGTCCCTTGCTCCCCACCCCTGGTAACCTGGACTCTACTTTCTATCTCTATGAATTTGCATAGTTTCTGATACTTTTTTTGTGGTTACTATGGGGCCTAAATTTAACATCCTAAATATTTAACAATATCATTGCTTGGATACCAACTGTGCTGGTTTGGAGCTGTTCTGTACCCCAGAAAAGGCCATGTTCTTTCAATCCATCCCTGTGGGTGTAGGCCTATTCTGGGTGGGAACTTTGGGTTAGGTTGTTTCAACTGAGATGTGAACCACCCAATTCAAGGCAGGTCTTAATCCTTTACTGGAGTACTTTATGAGAAGATAAAGGACAGAAAGAAAGCCAGAGAGCTCAGAGAGAGAGAAACACCAAAAGAGCTTGGGAAAACAGTCAAGTCATTTCTGGTATCTTGCATTGTGACAGCTTAGCAAACCAAAACACCAACATAACCACCTTGACAGCATATACAAACTATCTTCCTATAGCCTCCATCCTCCCACCTTTATGTAGTTCTTGTCAAAAAATACATATTTACACATTATGAGCCCAAAACCATTGATTTACCATTACATTTTATGCATTTGCCTTTTAGATCATGTAGAAAGAAAAAGTGGAGTTACAAATAAAAAATGCAAGCATACTGGTATGTATATCTATCCCTGCCATTCCCTTTCTTGGAGATGATTATTTTATCATGTGGCTTCAGTCAATTGTCTAGTGTACTTCCTTTCTTACTACAGGACTCCCCTTATCATCTCTTGTGGGGTCAGTGTACTGGTGACGAATCCCTCAGCTTCTGTTTTTCTGGGAATGTCTTAATTACTCCCTTACATTTAAAAGACCATTTTGCCAGATATAGAATCCTTGGTTGTTGTATTAGTTAGAGTTCTCCAGGGAAACAGAATCAACAAGAGATATCTGTAAAATACAAGATTTTATAAAAGTGTCTCAAGCAGTCCACACCAACCTGGATTGGGAGGAATGCTGGAGATCACAGCTTAAAATCTATAAGTAAAGACTGAGGACCCAAGTGGAGAGCTCCTCCCCCACAGCAGCCCAAACTGCAAAGCCTTGCTATGCTAGAGAGCAGCACTCTCCAAGCAAGGGAATATAGCTCAGCTGAGATCCAACTGAGGTTTTAATTAACAAATGTGGACTGCTCAATACAAGCTATGAATCCCCAGCAAGCAGACAAAGGCTATTGGTGATGACTGACCTTGGAGAACTGGAGGACCTCTCTGGGAGAGAGGGGGAAACTAGAGGACCAGGTGCTATCTCTGGCCAATACCTCTGGGTGAAATTGAGGTTGGCTGTGGACTTCCCTTCCCCTGAAGGGAAGCTTTCTGTCCCTTCATCTGCTCAATGGAGAAAGCCTCAACCATTTTCAGTTCCTAGCGCTCTGACCCAGACAAGGGTGGAGATAACAGAGTCAGAGAGACTATTTGAATGCAAATGATATCTCCCCAGGGGGTTATCTTCCTTAAGAGGAAAGAGGTGGTGCCAAGCTCTACTACCTGTCTTCCATTCAGAACAAGACCCCAAAGCCTGGAGGAAAACAGCCATGGGCCACACTTCCTTACACCAGTCTGGAGTGACAGGATGACAGATGCCACCTGCTGGGCAGAAAAGCACAGGGTGTGTCAATCCTCTAAGACACACCATCACAGAAACCTGATACTGAATATTTCTTTCTTCTGGGGCCTGAGCCTATTCTTGTCTGGGAAAACTTGATTGGGGTAACCAATGAAACAAGATGCTAGACAACAGAAAACTACAACCTACACTAAGGAAAATGAAGTTATGGCTCAGTCAAAGGAACAAACTTACACTTCAACTGAGATACAGGAATTGAGACAATTAATGCTAAACCAATTCAAAAAGTTTAGGGAAGATATGGCAAAAGAGATGAAGCATATAATGAAAACACTGGGCATACATAAAGTAGAAATTGAAAGTTCAAAAAAAAAAAAAAAAACAACTGGCAGAATCTATGGAAATGAAAGGCAAAACACAAAAGACACAATGGAGACATACAACTGCAGATCTCAAGAGGCAGAAGAAAACACCCAGGAACTGGAGAACAAGATAGCTGAAATCCTACACACAAAAGAACAGACAGGGAAAATAATGGAAAAATATGAGCAACATCTCTGGGAATTGAATGACAACATGAAACTCAGGAATGTACATGTCATGGGTGCCCCAGAAGGAGAATAGAAGGGAAAAGGGGCAGAAGCAATAATAGAGGAAATAATCAATGAAAATTTCTCATCTATTATGAAAGACATAAAATTACAGATCCAAGAAGTACAGCTTACCTCAAACAGAATAGATCTGCATAGGCCTACACTAAGACACTTAATAATCAGATTAACAAACATCACAGATAAAGAGAGAGTCCTGAAAGCAGCAAGAGAAAAGTGATCCATCACATACAAAGGAAGCTTGATAAGATTGTGTGTGGATTTCTCAGTAGAAACCATGGAGATAAGAAGGAAGTGGTGTGATATATTTAAGATATTGAAAGAGAAAAACCACCCACCAGGAGTCCTATATCCAGCAAAACTGTCCTTCAAATGTGAGGGAAAGCTTAAAATATTCTCTGACAAACAGACAATGACAGAGTTTGTGAACAAGTTACCTGCTCTATAGGAAACACTAAAGGGAGCACTACAGACAGAAAGGAAAAGACAGGAGTGAGAGGTATGGAACACAATTTTGGGAGACAGTAGCACAGCAATGTAAGTCCACTGAACAAAGATGACTGTGAGTATGGTTGAAAGAGGAAGGTTAGGAGCATGTGGGACATCAGAAGGAAAGAGGAAAAATAAAGACTGGCATTGTATAACTCAGTGAAACCTAGGGTGCTCAATGATTGTGATAAAAGGTACAAATAATGTTTTTACATGAGGGAGAACAAATGAATGTCAACATTGCCAGGTGTTGAAAATGGGGTGGGATCGGGGGAAGAATAAAATCAATGCAAACTAGAGACTATAATTAACAGGAACATGGTATTATGCTTCCTTTAATGTAACAAAGGCACTACTCCAAAGCTAAATGCATATGCGGGGTGGCCTAGGGGAGGGGTATGGGACTCTTGGCATTGGTGATGTTGTCTGACTCTTTATCCTACTTTGGTTTAATGCTATCTTTCCTTTTGTTGCTTCCTAGCTGTCATATTTTTTTTTCTCTTTCATTTTTTTCTTTTGTCTCTCTACCTTCTTTGACTCTTCCTCCTTTTTTGTGGAAGAAATTGGATGTCCTTATATAGATAGTGGTGACGGTGGTGAATACATAAATACATGACTATACAGGAACCATCAATTGTTTACTTAGGACAGAATGCATGGCGTGTGAACAAAACCATCTTTTAAAAAACGGGTTGATGAAAACTTGAGGGCACTATACTGAGTCAAATAAGACGGACACATAAGGACAAATATTGCAGAGTCTCACTGATATGAACTATTATAATATGTAAACTCATAGACATGACATATAAGTTACCAGGATATAGAATGGGGCTAAAGAATGGGGAGTAGTTGCTTATTATGAGCAGAATGTTCAACTAGGGTGAACTTAAACATTTGGAAATGGACAGAGGTGATGGTAGCATGTTGTGAAAATAACTAACAGTGCTGAATGGTGTGAGAAGGTGGTGGAAAGGGTAAGCTCAGGGTGACATGTCACCAGAAGGAAAGTTGGAGGTTAAAAGATGGGAATGTAAAAAACAGTGAATATTGTGGTGGACAATGTCTGTGATTAACTGTACAAATATTAGAAATCTCTCTCATAAACTAGAGCAAATGTATGACACTATAACTAGAAGTGAATAATAGAGGAGCATGTAGGAAAAAATATATCTTTTGCAAACTATATACTACAGTTAGTAGTATTTTAACATTTTTTCATCAACAGTAGCAAATGTACTATACCAATACTATGAGTCAACAATGGAGGCGGTGGTTAGGGATATGGGAGGATTTGAGTTTCCTTTTTTTTTGTCTTTATTTCTTTTCTGGAGTAATGAAAATGTTCTAAAAATTGGAAAAATATTAATTGTGGTGATGGATGCACAGCTGTATGATGGTACCATGGGCAATTGATTGTACACTTTGGATCTTTGGATAATTGTATGGCTTGTGAACAATCTCAATTAAGAAAAAGGTGTCACACACAACTGTGGGGATGCACAAGTCCAAATTCCATAGGTCAGGCAGCAAACTGGCAACTCCGATGAAGGTCTTTGATGAACTTCTCAGGAAATGCTTCACTGACTAGCAGAAGAAGAAGTGAAGGACCCCTCTCTTTCTCCCTTAAAAGTCTTGAACTGATTGGATTAAATCCAGCTGATCGAGTTCTCTCATTGTGAAAGACACACCCTTCATTGGTGTAATCAGTCACAGGTGCAGAACCCTATCAAGCAAAGAAAATGCCAAGAGGCCAAAAACAACAGAAAATCTTAATGCATAGGAAAAAACCATACAATATGGAGAATCCAATTCCAAACACCCAAATCAAAATATCAGAAGAGACACAGTACTTGGCACAATTAATCAAAGAACTACAATCGAGGAATGAAAACATGGCACAGGATTTAAAGGACATCAAGAAGACCATGGCCCGGGATATTAGCGACATAAAGAAGACCCTAGAAGAGCATAAAGAAGACATTGAAAGAGTAAATAAAAAAATAGAAGTTCTTATAGAAATAAAAGAAACTTTTGGCCAAATTAAAAAGACTCTGGATATTCACAATACAAGATTAGAGGAAGTTGAACAATGTTTCAGTGTCCTAGAAGTCCACAGAACAGAAAATGAAAGAACAAAAGAAAGAATGGAGAAAAATTTGAAAAAATTGAAATGGATCTCAGGGATACGATAGATAAAATAAAACATCCAAACTTAGGACTCATTGGTGTCCCAGAAGGGGAAGAGAAGCGTAAAGGTCTACAAAGAGTATTTAAAGAAATTGTTGGGGAAAACTTCCCAAGCCTTCTACACAATATAAATACACAAAGCATAAATGCTCAGCTAACTCCAAATAGAATAAATCCAAATAAACCCACTCCGAGACATATTCTGATCAGACTGTCAAATACTGAAGAGAAGGAGCAGGTTCTGAAAGCAGCAAGAGAAAAGCAATTCACCACATACAAAGGAAACAACATAAGACTAAGTTGTGACTACTCAGCGGCCACCATGGAGGTGAGAAGGCAGTGGCATGACATATTTAAAATTCTGAGAGAGAAAAATTTCCAACCAAGAATACTTTATCCAGCAAAACTCTCCTTCAAATTTGAGGGAGAGCTTAAATTTTTCACAGAGAAACAAATGCTGAGAGAGTTTGCCAATAAAAGACCTGCCCTACTTCAGATACTAAAGGGAGCCCTACCAACAGAGAAACAAAGAAAGGAGAAAGAGATATAGAGAATTTTAACAGACATATATAGAACCTTACATCCCAAATCACCAGGACACTCATTTTTCTCTAGTGATCACGGATATTTCTCTAGAAGGGACCATAAGCTTGGACATAAAACAAGCCTCAATAAATTAAAAAAAAATTGAATATACTCAAAGCACATTCTCCAACCACAATGGAATACAAATAGAAGTCAATAATTTTTGAATTGTAACACCACTATTTACTTCCTGCATGATATAAAATACACAAACTCTAAGGACAAATCAGTGGTTTTGAACTCAATGTAAAATATGTAATTTTAGACAACTATATAAAGGTGGGGGAATGGAGGAGTATAGGAACATAGTTTATATGTCCTATTGAAGTGAAGATGGTATCAAAGAAAAACAAGTTTGTTATGGATTGAAAGGTTAATTTTAAGCCCCACAGTAAACCCAAAGAAACTGTCAGAGAATATGACCATAGAGATGAAAAGTAGAGTATGGGTTAAGAGAAATGGGGGAAGGAGCAATGGGGAGTTAAGAAATGAGTGTAGGCTTGCTGTTTGAGGTGAAGGGAAATTTCTAGTAATGGATGGTGGGAAAGAGCATCACAACATTCTAAATGTGATTAATCCCACTAATGGAAGGCTAGGGAGGGGGGTGGAACGGGAACATTTAGGCTGTATATATGTTTCCACAATTGAAAAAAAAATAAAAGACAGTCTAAATAGATGACAATTGAATGCCAAGAATGAACCTGGATGGGATCGGAGGATGGAGGACAGGAGGCTCAAAGGGACACAGTTGAGACATAAGGAAAAGGAAATATAGAATGTAAGCTTTGTATCATTGTTGAATGTCTTGTACTTCTTAGCTGTGCTTAATGGGATTACATAAAACAATGTTCTTGTTCATGGGAAGTGTATATGTGAATTATAGTGTTTGTTCAAGGATGTGTGCAGCTAGCTCTCATATGTTCAGAAGACAGAGCAATAGATGATGGATGATAGGGAGGGAGGGAAAGAAATAGCAATGTGACAGCATGTTAAAGTTGGTGGATTGGGCTATCAGGGGAGGGGGTCAGGGTATGATGGAGTTCTATGTATGGAGTTAGTGTTGTTTTTGCAACTGTTCCTATAACTTTGAATTCATTTCAAAATAAAAAAAAAATCCAGCTGATCAAGTTCTCTCATAGTGGAAGACACACTCTTCATTGGTGTAATCAGTCACAGGTGCAATCAATTGACTGATGATTTAATAAACCAGCCTTCTGGTTTATTTACCAGACACAAATCTCCTTGCAGTTATGGTTAGGTCAGTGCTTGCTTGACCAGGCACCTGGACACCATCACCTGGCCAAGTTGACTCATGAACCTAAACATCACAATTTTTTGCTTTCAGCACTTTAAATCCTACTGCTTCTTGTTTTCATGGTTTCTGATGAGAAATAATCAATTAACCTTATTGAGGGTCCCTTTTATGTGACACACAGGCTTTCAGAATTCCCTTTGTATCTGAGGCATTTGACAGTTTGGTTATAACATGGGGTGGTATGTGTCTATTTGGGTTTATCCTGTTTGGAGTTCATTGAGCATCTTGGATGTGTATATTCATGTCTTTCACTAAAGTTGGGAATTTTTCAGTCATTGTTTCTGCCCCTTTCTCTCTTTATTCTTCTCCTCGGAGTCACAAATGAGCCTGACTGTTGAAATTGTTCTTGTGACACTGGATGCAGGAACCAGGTCATGAGAATCCACGTATGACTTAGATCACCTCACCTGGCGATGTACAGGTCATCCTCCAGAAATTTGCAGTCACACTTCTAATGTCATTACCTACCAGGATGGTGGAACGTCCTGGGAGAGCATATCCCAAATCCCTTTTCAGGGCTATTTTGTGTCCTGAGGTCATATGATACATGCAAATTTCTAACCTGTTCAACAGGTTCCTCAGGCTCTGCTCAGTTGTCCTCATTCATTCCTTCCTGCTTCCCAGACTGGATTTCACTTGTCTTACCTTCATATTCACTGATTCTCTCTTCTGCCAGCTCCAACCTGCTGTTGGAGCCCCTCTAGGGAATTTTTAATTTCTATCACTGTGGTCTTCAGCTCTGGTTCCTTTTCATAATTTCCATCTCTCTGTTGATATTTTATTTGTGCTTATGTATCATTTTTCTGTTATCCTTCAGTTTTTTTTTTTTTTTTTTTTTTTTTTGCCTTGTGCTTTTATTTAGTTCTTTAAGCAAATTTAGGGCCATTTTAAAAAAAATTATTTGTCTGGGGTGACATCATCAACATGGTGACATAAACAGCTGCTGAAAATGTCTCCCCAAATATTCAGCAAAAAAGGGAGATAACCTTGACTTGATCAGAACTCTGTAGGAGGCTATGGATGGGAAAAGGACCCTACAGATTCCAAATTGAAAAAGAAGAGAGCTATCAGGTAGGAGAACTTTGTTTCAGGCTGGTGAGTCCTCTCCCCTACCCCTCACTTGGTCTCTCACAGCATTGAAGGAACACAGAAGCAGTGGTTAGGATTCCCCTCACCTCCCACCAGAGACACAAACTAAAAAATCTCTCACAGCAGTGAGACAGATCCCCATTATCTGGAGATCAGGGGGGCAGTAGAGGACATTTCAAGGCCCATATCCATAAGGGACAAAGAGTCTGAGAAAACATGGGTAGAGGCCATTTCTAGCTCTGAGTCTGAAAGCCCTTCCCCCACACCTGAGGAACATAGTAGCCAGTGGCCCTATACTTGCCTGGGGGACTGCTGAAAACTGTGAGAGCTGGGAGAGTCCTCTGCTGCAGAGGGAATGGGGGACACAGCCCTACATTAAGTCAGATTTTACCCAGTAAAGTGAGGGCACAGGAAACCCACAGCTTCAGTTGTGCTCAGTCAGACAGGGAAACCAGGAGGAAATTCAGCACCACCCAACCAGACTCAGCTGGGTTTCAAGAGACAACTGAATCTCACCCAGCCAGGCTCAGCTGGGCTTTAAGAAGTAATTTGGACCCACCCAGCCAGATTCACCTGGGCCCCAAGAGGTAATTCAGCCTGCCAAACTGGACTTAGGCTACAACAAGTAGTTCAGCCCCACCCAGTCAGATGCAGCTGAGCTCCAACAGGTAATTCAGCCTCACCTGGTCAGACACAGCCTTGGATCCAGAAGATAAACACCTTCTGAGGACAATTGAGCCACTGAACAGTGTCATCTGCTGGGTAGACTGGAAAGTGCAAGGGAATTTTAAGACTTCCTCAGAACCTCTGTAGGCCTTATCCCAGGCCCAGTAGAACTGGTCCACACCCCCTGCCTGGGAAACTGGACCTGTTTAAGTTGAGAAATATGGATGACGCAACAATTAAAGCAGAGCTCTAAAATAAACCCAGGGCTTGCTGGCCGGCAAAAAATGGAACACTGCTTGGAGCCAGCAGACTTGTTTTATCCACAAACAGAGAACTTTCTGTGGTATCCAGTGCCTAGCCCCCAGAGGCAGGCTGCTGTGCATGGATGCTTAAAGGGGAATACTGTGGGGCAGAGTTAATCTGACAACTAGCTGGTAAGAGAGGCATACAGGCAGGGCAGGAACCAGAATAACAAGAACTAAAATAAATAAATAAATAAATAAATAAATAAATAAATAAATAAATAATAAATCCTGATCAGTTAAACAGAAGCTATGTTAGAGGTTTAGAATAAGTTGAACTGAATGCCAAAAACAAATGGAGAACAAAGTCAGCCAAAAAGAAAACCGAAAAAGAGTGAAAATGACCTTCAGAATAAACTAATCAAGGAAACTAATGCCTAGATACCAACAAAAAATTATGAGTCACACTAGGAAAAACAAAGATATGGCCTACTCAAAGGAACAAACTAACACTGCAAATGAGATACAGGAGTTGAAACAACTAAGTAAAGATGTTCAAACAAACATGCTAAATCAATTCAAAGATCAAAACAGTGAGCTGAAGGAAGAAATGGCAAAAGAGATGAAGGATATAAAGAAAACATTGGGCAAACATAAGGAAGAACTTTAAAGTTTGAAAAAAAAACGGCAGAACTTATGGGAATGAAAGGCACAATAGAAGAGATGAAAACCACAATGGAGACTTACAACACCAGAAGTGAAGAGGCAGAAGAAAGGATTAGTGAACTAGAGGACAGAACATTGAAATCTGACACACAAAGGAACAGATAGGGGGAAAAAAAGGAAAAATATGAGCAAGTTCTCAGGGAATTGAATGACTGCCTAAAGTGCATGAATATATGATCATGGGTGTCCCAGAAGGAAAAGAGAAGGGAAAAGGGGCAGAAAGAATAACAGAGAAAATAATCACTGAAAATTTCCCAACTCTTATGAAAGACACAAAATTACAGGCCCAGGAAGCACAGCGTACTCCAAACAGAAAAGACCTGAATAAACCTACTCCAAGAAACTTACTAATCAGATTGTCAAATGTCAATGACAAAGAGAGAATTCCGAAAACAGCAAGAGAAAAGCTATCTGTCCTACACAAGGGAAGCTCAATAAGACTGTATGAGGATTTCACAGCAGAAACCATGGAGGTGAGAAGGCAATGGTAAGATATGTTTATGATACTGGAAAAGAAAAACTGCCAACCAAAAATTCTATATCTGGCAAAACTGTCCTTCAAAAATGAGGGAGAATGTAAAATATTTTCAGGCAAGCAGACAGTGAGAGAGTTTGTGAACAAGATGCATGCTTTACAAGAAGTACTAAAGTGAGTGCTATGGGCTGATAGGAAAAGACAAGAAAGAGAGGTTTGGAGAAGAATGTAGAAATTAAGACTATGAAGATGGGTAAAAAGAATGAGGGAAAAAAATGTGACTTATAAAACCCAAAAGACAAAAAGGTAGAAGAAAGTACTGCCTTTACAATAATAACATTAAATGTTAATGGAATAAACTCCCCAATAAAAAGACATAGACTGGCAGAATGGATTAAAAAATAGGACCCAAATATATGCTGTCTACAAGAGATTCACTGTAGACACAAGGACAAAAATAGGTTGAAAGGGAAAGGTTGGAAAAAGATATTTCATGCAAACAACCAGAAAAGTATGGGGGTAGGTATACTAATATCAGACAAGTTAGATTTCAGATGCAAAACAATTAAAAGAGACAAAGAAGGGCACTGTATATTAATAAAAGCGACAATTCATCAAGAAGACATAACAATCATAAATATTTGTGCACTGAGCCAGAGTGCCCCAAAATACATGAGACACATACTGAAAACACTGAAGGGAGAAGTAGACTCCTCTACAATAATAGTTGGAGACTTCAAAACACTGCTGCCATCAGTGGATGGAACATCTAGACAGAGGATCAATAAGGAAACAGAGATGTTGGATAGTACAATAATTGAACTAGATTTAACAGACATTTATAGAACAATATACCCCTTGTAGGTAAACACATTTTTCTAAGTGCACATGGAACATTCTCCAGGATAGACCACTTGTTGGGTCACAAAGCAAGTCTCAATAAATTTTAAAATATTGATATTATTCAAAACACTTTCACAGATCATAAGGGAATGAAGTTGGAAATCAATAACAGGCAGAAGGTCAGAAAATTCACAAATATATGGAGACTGAGCAATACACTCTTAAACAACCAGTAGGTCAAGGAAGAAATTACAAGGGAAGTCAGTAAATATCTCAAGGCAAATGACAATGAAAACACAACATATCAAAACTTATGGAATGCAGCAAAGGCAGTGCTAAGAGGGAAATTTATTGCCTTAAATGCCTATAACAAAAAAGAAGAAAGAGCAAAAAGAGGAACTAACTGCTCACTTGGAGGAACTAGAGAAAGAACAGCGAACTAACCCCAAAGCAAATGTAAGGAAAGAAATAACAAAGATTAGAATAGAAATAAATGAAATTGAGAACAGGAAAATAATAGAGAGATTCAACAAAATCAAAAGTTGGTTCTATGAGAAAATCAATAAAAAATTTTTTGTTAGCTAGGCTAACAAAAAAAAAATGAGCAGATGCAAATAAATACAAACAGAAATGGGAAAGGAAACATAACTACTGATCCCACAGAAATAAAGGAGATAATGAGAGGTTACTATGAGGAACTATATGTTAATAAAATAGACAAACTAGACAAAATGGACAACTTTCTAGAAAATAATGAACAACCAACACTGACCAGAGAAGAAATAGATGACCTCAACAAACTAATCACAAAAGATTGAATCACTTGCCAAAAAGAAAAATCCAGGACCAGATAGCTTCACATGGGAATTCTACCAAGCATTCGAGGAAGGATTAATACCAATCTTGCTCAAACTGTTCAAAGAAAATGAAGAGGAGGGAAAGCTATCTGTGCCAGTTTGAATGTATTGTGTCCCCCAAACGCCATTATCTTTGATGTAGTCTTGGGGCAGATGTTTTGGTGCTGATTAGATTTGCTTGGAATGTGCCCCACCCAGCTGTGGGTGATGACTCTGATGAGATATTCCCATGGAGGCATGGCCCCACCCATTCAGGGTGGGACTTGATCAGTGGAGCCATATAAATGAGCTGACTCAAGGAGAAGGAACTCAGTGCAGCTGTGAGTGATGTTTTGAAGAGGAGCAAGCTTGCTAGAGAGGAACGTCCTGGGAGAAAGCCATTTTGAAACCAGAACTTTGAAGCAGATGCCAGCCATGTGCCTTCCCAGCTAACAGAGGTTTTCTGGGAGCCATTGGCCATCCTCCAGTGAAGGTACCCGATTATTGATGTGTTACCTTGGACACTTTATGGCCTTAAGACTATAACTGTGTAGCCAAATAAACCCACTTTTCATAAAAGCCAATCCATCTCTGGTGGTTTGCATTCCGCAGTATTAGCAAACTAGAACAGATTTTGGTACCAGAGAAGTGGGGTGCTTTTGCTGCTGTGTCTGCAAATACCAAACATGTTGGAATGGCTTTTCAAATGGATAAGGGGAAGATTCTGGAAGAATTGTGAGGAGCTTGATAGAAAAGGCCAAAACTGCTTTAAAGAGACTGTTTATGGAAATATGGACTCTAAAGATACTTCTGATGAGGACTTGAGCAGAAATGATGAATGTGTTGTTGCAAACTGGAAGAAAGGTGATCCTTGTTTTAAAGTGGCAGAGAATTTGGCAAAATTGAGTCCTGGTTTTGGATGGAAGGAAGAATTTGAAAGCGACAACCTGGAATACTAAGCTGAGGCAATCTCCAGACTACATGTGGAAGATGTACCCTGGCTTCTTCTTGCAGCTTATAGTAAAATGCGAGCAGAGAGAGATAAACTTAGAACTGAACTCTTGGGTTCAAAGAAACCAGAAGCTGATGACTTGGAAAATTATGGGCTTCCAGGGGGTGGAATCCCAGAAGCTACAGCCCAACATGAGGATGTAACCAAACATGGAACGCAGCTGCCATTTCAGTACAAGCCAAGATTGGAGATGGAATTATCCAGAAAGGATTTGTGGAAAGTCCTATTGTCTGATGGCTTTGACCCCTGTGTGCTTCATGCAAAGCCAACAGAATTTTTGTGAGATCTTTATAGACAGAGCCATTGCTGGTCAGGACTGGAGGAGAAAGACAAGCAACAAATTGAAGGAAAAATTTCTTCAAAGACAGAGCCATGGAGGTTGAGATCTGGAGTCAAGAGGCCTTGGGCAGGGAGAGTGGAGCAGCCCACACACATGGAAAGGGTGAGTTTGCCCCGGAGATCGGGGGTGGGCATTCCACCTAAATGCTCTGGAAGAGTTTTGCCACCCAAGGTCCCAAAGAGGGTGGAACACATTCCCAGGGAATTGGGGAGAGCCTGGCTGCCACACCACTGTTCTGAAGGGGTTGAGCGTGTGCCCCAGAGATGGAAGGGAATCCGGGAGCTGCCCCAATGTTTGAGGAGGGTGGGGATGAGAAGGTGGTCTCCCCAATGTGTGGATATGTTGGAGCACTCACCCAAGTGTTTGGAGAGGAAAGGGCTGCCACAAAGGCACTTAGGAAGGGTTAGGCTCCTGCTCTCTCAAGCCCCAAGGATGCAACGTTGTTCTGTAAATGACTCTCAGACTTTGAAATCTAATGGAGTTTGTCCTGCGGGTATTAGGAACTGTTTTGCTCCTGTTAACCCTGTTTTCCTTACTCTTTCTCCTTATGGCGATGGGAATGTTTATCCTATGAATGTCCCTCGTTTGTATATTGGAAGCATATAACCTGTTCTTCATCCACAGATCCAAAGCTAAAGGAGAATTATGCCTTAGGACCCACCATGCCTGTAATTGATTTTGATAGGATCTTGTACTTAACTTTTGTTACTGAAATGATTTAAGTTTTTGTGATATTGTGATGGAATGAATGTATTTTGTATTTGGAAAGATAATGTCATTTTGGGGTCCAGGGGGTGGAATGTGCCGGTTTGAATGTATTGTGTCCCCCAAACGCCATTATCTTTGATGTAGTCTTGTGGGGCAGATGTTTTGGTGCTGGTTAGATTTGCTTGGAATGTGCCCCACCCAGCTGTGGGTGATGGCTCTGATGAGATGTTCCCATGGAGGCATGGCCCCACCCATTCAGGGTGGGACTTGATCAGTGGAACCATATAAATGAGCTGACTCAAGGAGAAGGAACTCAGTGCAGCTGTGAGTGACATTTTGAAGAGGAGCAAGCTTGCTAGAGAGGAACATCCTGGGAGAAAGCCATTTTGAAACCAGAAATTTGGAGCAGATGCCAGCCGTGTGCCTTCCCAGCTAATAGAGGTTTTCTGGACACCACTGGCCATCCTCCAGTGAAGGTACCCAATTACTGATGTGTTACCTTGGACACTTTATGGCCTTAAGACTGTAACTGTGTAGCCAAATAAACCCCCTTTTTATAAAAGCCAATCCATCTCTGGTGTTTTGCATTCTGCAGCATTAGCAAACTAGAACACTATCTAACTCATCCTTTGATGCCAACATCACCCTAATACCAAAACCAGACAGGTACTAGAAGAAAAGACAACTATAAACCAATCTCTCTAATGGATGTAGATGGAAAAATCCCCAACAAAATACTTGCAAATCGAATCCAGCAGCACATTAAAAGAGCTATGCACCATGACCAAGTGGGATTTGTTCCAGGGATGCAAGACTCGTTCAACAGAAGAAAATCAATTAATGTAATACACCACATCAATAAATCAAAGTGGAAGAAGCACATGGTCATCTCAATCAATGCAGGAAAGTTATTTGACAAAATTCAACATCCTTTCTTGGTGAAAACATTCAAAAAGATAGGAATAGAAAGGACCTTCCTCAATAAAATAAAGACAATATATGAAAAATCCACAACTAACATCATACTCAATGGGGAAAGACTGAAAGCATTCCCTCTAAGATCAGGAACAAGACAGGGATGCCCACTGTCACCACTGTTATTCAACATTCCACTGGGAGTTCTAGGTAGAGCAACTAGGCAAGAAAAAGAAATAAAAAGCATCCAAATTGAAGAAGAAGAAGTAAAACTTTCACTGTTTGCAGATGACATGATCTTATACTTAGAAAATCCAGAAAAATCTACAACATAGCTATTAGAGCTGATCAATGAATAGAGCAAAGTGGCAGGGTACAAGATCAACATGCAAAAATCAACAGTGTTCCTATACAGCAGTAGTGAACAACATGAGAAGGAAATTGAAAAAAAAAATTTCATTTACAATAGCAAGCAAAAGAATCAAGTATTTAGGAATAAAATTAACCAAGGCCACAAAAGACCAATACACAGAAAACTACAAGAAATTGCTAAAAAAAAAATCAACCAGGACCTAAAAAAAAGTGGAAGAACATACCATGTTCATGGACTTGAAGACTAAATATAGTTAAGATGTCAATTCTACCTAAACTGATTTATAGATTCAATGCAACAACAATTAAAATCCCAACAACTTACTTTGCAGAAATAGAAAAACCAATAACCAAATTTATTTGGAAGGGCAAGGTGTCCTGAATAGCCAAAAATATCTTGAGAAAGAGGAATGAAGTGGGAGGTCTCACACTACCCAACTTTGAAGCATATTACAAAGCTACAGTGGGTAAAACAGCAGGGTACTGGCATAAAGAAAGATGTACAACCAATGAAATCGAATTGAGTGTTCAGAAATAGACCCTCTCTTCCATGGACAATTGCTCTTTGATAAGGCATTCAAGGCAAAGCAACTGGGACCAGAGCAGCCTCTTCAATAAATGGTGTTTGGAAAACTGGATATCCATTTGCAAAAGAATCAAAGAGGACTCCTATCTCACACCTTATAGAAAAATTAACTTGAAATGGATCAAGTACCTAAACATTCCTAGACTTTACACCCAAAGCATGAGCAACCAAAGAAGAAATAGATAAATCAGATCTCCTCAAAATTAAACACTTTTGTGCATCAAAGGACTTTGTCAGAAAAGTAAAAATCAGCCTATGCAATGGGAGACAATATTTGGAAACCACATATCTGATAGGGGTTTAATATCCAGTATATATAAAGAGATTCTACAAGTCAACAACAAAAAGACAAAAAACCAATTAAAAATGGGCAAAAGACATTGACAGACACTTTTCTGAAGAGGAAATATGAATGGGTTGAAAACATACAAAATATGCTCAACTTCACAGGCTATTAGGGAAATGGAAATCAAAATCACAATGAAATATCCTCTCACACTGACTAGAATGGCTGTTTTCAAAAAAAACAAAAAACAAAAAAACCAGAAAATTACAAGTGCTGAGAGGATGTGGAGAAAAAGGTATACTTACTGTTGGTGGGAGTATAGAATGGTGCAGCCACTCTGGAAGGCATTATGGTGGTTCCTCAGGAAGCTAAGTATAGAACTGCCATATGATCCAGCAATTCCATTACTAGGTATATACTCAGAAGAACTGAAAGCTAAGACATGAACAGACATTTGTAAACCAATGTTTGTAGCAGCATTATTTACAATTGCTGAGAGATGGAAACAGCCCCAATGTCCATCAACAGATGAGTGGATAAACAAATTGTGGTACATACAGATGATGGAGTATTACATAGCCGTAAGAGAGATAAAGTCACAGAGCATATAACAACACTGGTAAACCTTACGGATGTTATGTTGAGTGAAATTAGCCAAAAACAAAAGGACAAATACTGCATGGTCTCACTAATATGAACTAACATTAACGAGCAGACTTTGAGAGTTAAAGCCGAGAACACAAGTTATCAGGAGATAGAAAGAGGGTAGAGATCAGGCATTTGATGCTGAAGGAATACAGAATGTTCAACAGAATTGATAGTATAGATACAGAAGTGGATAGTACATTACTGTTTGATAGTAGCACAATACTGTAAGTACACTGAACCTGATGACTGTGAGTAAAGCTGAAAGAGGAAGGCCAGGGACATGTATGACACCAGAAGGAAAGTTGGAAGATAAAGATTGGGACTGTATAACTTAGTGAAATCTAGAGTGATCAATTATGATAATTAAATGTACAAATATAAAAATGCTTTTATATGTGGGAGAACAAATGAACGTCAACTTTGCAAGGTGTTGAGAATGGAACAGTATTGGGGATAATATATAATCAATGGAATCTAGAATCTGTAATTAACAGTAACATTGTAATATGATTCCATTAATTGTAACAAAGGCAATAAACAAAAGCTAAATGTTTGTAAGAAGGGGATGTAAGGGAGGGGTATGGGATTCTTGGTGGTGGTGGTGGTGTCTGATTTTTTATTGTATAGTATTGTATTATATTTTTATTTTTTCTTTTATCCTTTTTTATTATCCTTATTTTAATTTTTTTGAGTAATGAATGTGTTCAAGGGCTGACTTTCATGATGAATGCACAACTATATGATGATACTGTGAGCAATTGTTTGTACACTGGATGATTGTATAGTATGTGAATATATCTGTATAAAATTGCAGGGGGAAAATAGAGATACAAGTGCTGGAGAAAATGTGGAGAGAGGGATGTACCTATTCACTGTTGGTGGGGAAGAATGGAGTAGCCCATCTGGAGGACAGTGTGGTGGTTCCACAAGAAGCTAGGTATGGGGTTGCCATAACATCCTGCAACCTCATTATTTTGTATATACTTGAAAGAACTGAGAACAGGGATACAAATGGACATTTGCACACTGGTGTTTATGGTGGCAGTAATCATGATTTGCAATGGATGAAGGTGTCCTAAGGGTACACTGACTGATGAACAGAATGATGAACTGTGGTGTATGCATGCAATAGAATATTGAGCATGTGCAAGAAGGAATGAAGTTGTGAGGCATGCAACTAGATGTATGGATCTTGAGGATAAAATTTTGAGTGAAATAAGCCAAAAACGAAAAGACAAATATTATGACGCCTCACTAATGCGGGATAACTATAATGTGCAAACCTGAGAATTGAGTTTTAGAGCACAGGTTATCAGGGGAAAGCTTGTTGTAAAGGTCCCTAGCTTGTAAGCTCTTAGAGCAGTCACATCTGTTCCTGAGTTGCAATGATTATCTTTATTTTTTTTTATTTTTTTATTTTTTTAATCTTCATTTTATTGAGATATATTCACATACCATGCAGTCATACAAAACAAATCATACATTCGATTGTTCACAGTACCATTACATAGTTGTACATTCATCACCTAAATCAGTCCCTGACACCTTCATTAGCACACACACAAAAATAACAAGAATAATAATTAGAGTGAAAAAGAGCAATTAAAGCAAAAAAGAACACTGGGTACCTTTGTCTGTTTGTTTGTTTGTTTCCTTCCCCTATTTTTCTACTCATGCATCCATAAACTAGACAAAGGGGAGTGTGGTCCTTATGGCTTTCCCAATCCCATTGTCACCCCTCATAAGCTACATTTTTATAAAATTGTCTTCGAGATTCATGGGTTCTGGGTTGTAGTTTGATAGTTTCAGGTATCTACTACCAGCTACCCCAATTCTTTAGAACCTAAAAAGGGTTGTCTAAATTGTGCATAAGAGTGCCCACCAAAGTGACCTCTCGGCTCCTTTTGGAATCTCTCTGCCACTGAAGCTTATTTCATTTCCTTTCACATCCCCCTTTTGGTCAAGAAGATGTTCTCCATCCCACGATGCCGGGTCTACATTCCTCCCCGGGAGTTATATTCCACGTTGCCAGGGAGATTCACTCCCCTGGGTGTCTGATCCCACGTAGGGGGGAGGGCAGTGATTTCACCTTTCAAGTTGGCTTAGGTAGAGAGAGAGGGCCACATCTGAGCAACAAAGAGGCATTCGGGAGGAGGATTTTAGGCACAATTATAGGGAGGCCTAGCCTCTCCTTTGCAGCAAAAGTCCTCCCAAGGGTAAATCCTGTGGTAGAGGGCTCAACCCATCAAACCACCAGTCCCCCATGTCTGTGGTCATGTTAGCAACCATCGAGGTGGGGTAGGCCAATACCCCTGCATTCTCCACCAGCTCCTCAAGGGGGCTATACATATTTTTTTCCTTGTTTTTTTTTTTTTAACTTTTTTTTTAAAATCAACTGTATGAAAAATAAAAAATAAAAAAATTAATTAAGAAAAAAAAAAACATGCAATAAAAGAACATTTCAAACAGACCATAACAAGGGAGTAAGAAAAAGACAACTAACCTAAGATAACTACTTTACTTCCAACATGTTCCTACTCTACCCCAAGAAAGTTACCTAATATAGCAACATTTCTGTGAACTTGTTCCTACTATACCCATCAGAAATTAACAGACCATAGTCATTCCTGGGCATTCCCAGAATGTTAAATTTACCCATGATAGCTTATCTGTTCTTCTTGGATTATTGTTCCCCCTTCCTTAATTGCTCTCTATTGCTAGTTCCCCTACATTCTACATTATAAGCCATTTGTTTTACATTTTTCAAAGTTTACATTAGTGGTAGCATATAATATTTGTCTTTTCGTGCCTGGCTTATTTCGCTCAGCATTATGTCTTCAAGGTTCATCCATGTTGTCATATGTTTCATGACATCGTTCCTTCTTACTGCCATGTAGTATTCCATTGTGTGTATATACCACATTTTATTTATCCACTCATCTGTTGAAGGACATTTGAGTTGTTTCCTTCTCTTGGCAATTGTGAATAATGCTGCTATGAACATTGGTGTGCAGATATCTGTTCATGTCACTGCTTTCCGATATTCTGGGTATATACCGAGAAGTGCAATCACTGGATCGAACGGTAACTCTATATCTGGTTTTCTAAGGAACTGCCACACTGACTTCCAGAGTGGCTGAACCATTACACAGTCCCACCAACAATGAATAAGAGTTCCAATTTCTCCACATCCCCTCCAGCATTTGTAGTTTCCTGTTTGTTTAATGGCAGCCATTCTAATCGGTGTGAGATGGTATCTCATTGTGGTCTTAATTTGCATCTCTCAAACAGCTAGTGAAGCTGAACATTTTTTCATGTGTTTCTTGGCCATTTGTATTTCCTCTTCAGAGAACTGTCTTTTCATATCCTTTGCCCATTTTATAATTGGGTGGTCTGTACTATTGTCATTGAGTTGTAGGATTTCTTTATATATGCAAGATATCAGTCTTTTGTCAGATACATGGTTTCCAAAAATTTTTTCCCATTGAGTTGGCTGCCTCTTTACATTTTTGAGAAATTCCTTTGAGGCACAGAAACATCTAAGCTTGAGTAGTTCCTATTTATCTATTTTTTCTTTTGTTGCTTGTGCTTTGGGTGTAAAGTCTAGGAAGTGGCCACCTAATACAAGGTCTTGAAGATGTTTTCCTACATTATCTTCTAGGAGTTTTATGGTATTTTCTTTTATATTGAGATCTTTCATCCATTTTGAGTTAATTTTTGTGCAGGGTGTGAGGTAGGGGTCCTCTTTCATTCCTTTGGATATGGATATCCAACTCTCCCAGCCCCATTTGTTGAAAAGACCATTATGACCCAGTTCAGTGACTTTGGGGGCCTTATCAAAGATCAGTCGGCCATAGATCTGGGGGTCTATCTCTGAATTCTCAATTCGATTTCATTGATCTATATGTCTATCTTTGTGCCAGTACCATGCTGTTTTGGCAACTGTGGCTTTATAATAAGCTTCAAAGTCAGGGAGTGTAAGTCCTCCCACTTCATTTTTCTTTTTTAGAGTGTCTTTAGCAATTCGAGGCATCTTCCCTTTCCAAATAAATTTAATAACTAGCTTTTCCAAGTCTGCAAAGTAGGTTGTTGGAATTTTGATTGGGATTGCATTGAATCTGTAGATGAGTTTGGGTAGAATTGACATCTTAATGACATTTAGCCTTCCTATCCATGAACATGTAATATTTTTCCTTCTTTTAAGGTCCGCTTCTATTTCTTTTAGTAAAGTTATATAGTTTTCTTTATATAGGTCTTTTACATCTTTGGTTAAGTTTATTCCTAGGTACTTGATTTTTTTAGTTGCTATTGAAAATGGTATCATTTTCTTGAGTGTCTCTTCGGTTTGTTCATTTCTAGCATATAGAAACATTACTGACTTATGTGCATTAATCTTGTATCCCGCTACTTTGCTAAATTTGTTTATTAGCTCTAGTAGCTGTATCATCGATTTCTCAGGGCTTTCCAGATATAAGATCATATCATCTGCAAACAATGACAGTTTTACTTCTTCTTTTCCAGTTTGGATGCCTTTTATTTCTTTGTCTTGCTGGATTGCCCTGGCTAGCACTTCCAGCACAATGTTGAATAACAGTGGTGATAGCATCCATGTCTTGTTCCTGATCTTAGAGGGAAGGCTTTCAGTCTCTCACCATTGTGTACTATGCTGGCTGTGGGTTTTTCATATATGCTCTTTATCATGTTGAGGAAGTTTCCTTCAATTCCTACCTTTTGAAGTGTATTTATCAAAAATGGATGTTGGATTTTGTCAAATGCTTTTTCAGCATCTATTGAATGATCATTTGATTTTTCCCTTTTGAATTGTTAATGTGTTGTAATACATTGATTGATTTTCTTATGTTGAACCATCCTTGCATGCCTGGAATGAACCCCACTTGGTCATGGTGTATCATTTTTTTAATGTATCTTTGGATTTGATTTGCAAGTATTTTGTTGAGGATTTTTGCATCTATATTCATTAGGGAGATTGGTTGGTAGTTTTCCGTTTTTGTAGCATCTTTGCCTGGTTTTGGTATTAGATTGATGTTAGCTTCATAGAATGAGTTAGGTAGTGTTCCATTTTCTTCAATGTTTTGAAAGAGTTTGAGTAAGATTGGTGTCAGTTCTTTCTGGAAAGTTTGGTAGAATTCCCCTGTGAAACCATCTGGCCTGGGCATTTATTTGTGGGAAGCTTTTTGATGACTGATTGGATCTCTTTGCTTGTGGTGGGTTGGTTGAGGTCTTCTATTTCTTCTCTGGTCAGTCTAGGTTGTTCATATGTTTCCAGGAAATTGTCTATTTCCTCTGCATTATCCAGTTTGTTGCCATACAGTTGTTCATAGTATCCTCTTATAATTTTTTTAATTTCTTCGGGTTCTGCAGTTATGTCACCTTTTTCATTCATTATTTTGTTTATATGGGTTTTCTCTCTTTTTGATTTTGTCAGTCTAGCTAGGGGCTTGTCAATCTTGTTGATCTTCTCAAAGAACCAACTTTTGGCGATATTTATCCTCTCTATTGTTTTTTTGTTCTCTATGTCATTTATTTCTGCTTTAATCCTTGTTATTTCTTTTCTTCTACTTGATTTAGGATTGGTTTGCAGTTCATTTTCTAGCTTCTTCAGTTGATTCATTAGTTCTTTGATTTTGGTTCTTTCTTCCTTTTTAATATATGTGTTTAGTGCTATAAATTTTCCCTTCAGTACTGCTTTTGCTGTAGGTTTTGGTGTGTTGTGTTCTCATTTTCATTCATCTCTATATATTTAGCAATTTCTCTTGCTATTTCTTCTTTAACCCACAGATTGTTTAGGAGTGTGTTGTTTAACATCCAGGTATTTGTGAATTTTCTAAGTCTCTGGTGGTTATTGACATCTAATTGTATTCCATTGTGGTCAGAGAATGTGCTTTGAATAATTTCAATCTTTTTAAATTTATTGAGCCTTGTTTTATGTCCCAGCATATGATCTATTCTGGAGAAAGTTCCGTGAGCACTAGAGAAGTATGTGTATCCTGGTGATTTGGGATGTAATGTTCTATATATCTGTTAAATCTAATTCATTTATCAGATTGTTTAGGTTTTCAATTTCCTTATTGGTCTTCTGTCTGGTTGATCTATCTATAGGAGAGAGGGATATGTTGAAGTCTCCCACAATTATTGTGGAAACATCCATTGCTTCCTTTAGTTTTGCCAGTGTTTCTCTCATGTATTTTGTGGCACCTTGATTGGGTGCATAAATATTTATGATTGTTATTTCTTCTTGTTGAATTGCCCCTTTTATTAGTATGTAGTGGCCTTCTTTGTCTCTCAAAACAACCCTGCATTTAAAGTCTATTTTATCTGAGATTAATATTGCTATACCTGCTTTCTTTTGGCTGTAATTGCAAGAAATATTTTTTTCCATCCTTTCACTTTCCAATTTCTTTGTCCCTGTGTCTAAGATGAGTCTCTTGTATGCAACATATTGATGGTTCATTTTTTTTTAATCCATTCGCGAATCTATAACTTTTAATTGGGGAGTTTAATCCATTTACATTCAACGTTATAACCGTGAAGGCATTTCTTGAATCAGCCATCTTATCCTTTGGTTTATGTTTGTCATATATATTTTTCCCCTGTATTAATATCCTTTAATGTACCCGTACCGAATCTCTTTAGTACTGAACCTTTCTCCAAGTCTCTCTGTCCTTTCTTTGTTTCTCTGTCTGTAGCGCTCCCTTTAGTATCTCCAGTAGGGCTGGTCTCTTGTTAGCAAATTCTCTCAGCATTTGTTTGTCTGTGAAAAATTTAAGCTCTCCCTCAAATTTGAAGGAGAGCTTTGCTGGATAAAGTATTCTTGGTTGGAAATTTTTCTCTCTCAGAATTTTAAATATATCATGCCACTGCCTTCTCACCTCCATGGTGGCTGCTGAGTAGTCACCACTTAGTCTTATGCTGTTTCCTTTGTATGTGGTGAATCGCTTTTCTCTTGCTGCTTTCAGAACTTGCTCCTCTTCCGTATTTGACAGTGTGTTCAGAATATGTCTGGGAGTGGTTTTATTTGGATTTATTCTATTTGGAGTTCACTGGGCATTTATGATTTGTGTATTTATGGTGTTTAGAAGATTTGGGAAGTTTTCCCCACCAATTTCTTTGAATACTCTTCCTAGACCTTTACCCTTTTCTTCCTCTTCTGGAACACCAATGAGTCTTATATTTGAACGTTTTACATTATCTATCATATCCCTGAGGTCCATTTTGATTTTTTTGATTTTTTCCCCATTCTTTCTTTTGTTCTTTCATTTTCCATTCTGTCATCTTCCAGGTCACTGATTCGTTGGTCAACTTCCTCTAGTCTTGTACTATGATTATCCAGAATCTTTTTTATTTGGTCAACCATTTCTTTAATTTCCGTAAGATCATCTATTTTTTTATTTATTCTTGCAATGTCTTCTTTATGCTCTTCTAGGGTCTTCTTGATATCCTTTGTCTCCCGTACTATGGTCTCATTGTTCATCTTTAGATCTTTGAGTAGTTGCTCTAGGTACTGTGTATCTTCTGATCTTTTGATTTGGGTGCTTGGGCTTGGGTTATCCATATCATCTGTTTTTTTCATATGCTTTATAATTTTCTGTTGTTTTTGGCCTCTTGGCATTTGCTGAACTTGATAGGGTTCTTTTAGGATTTGTAGACCAATTGAAGTCCTTGTCTCTAATTTATTAGATCTACAGCTTAGTGGAATATACTTTCTCTAACTAACCAGCAGGTGGCATCCACGAGCCACCTGTTCTCCACAAGCCAGTTCTCCCCTGCTTTGCCTTTGTGGTGAGTGGGGGAGTGAGTCTTGTGGGGTCCAATTGGTGTACCAAACTTGTGTGTATAGTTGGTGTTGCCCACCCTGTATATGGGGCGTGTGTCTGGGCAGTCAGGGAGTGGGGGTGGCTCTAACAATTAAACCTCTCTGGTGTTCCTGGAGTTTTAAAGCTTCTGCAATAGTCTAATCCTTCAATTCAGTCCTGCCACAGTTTGTCTCTGCCAGTGACCCACAAGTCCTTGGTATTGGCGTATGGCCCCTGAGACTTGCGAGTGGGTCCCTCTTTCAGGCCGTGCACCCTCTGGTCCTCTGTTGAGGGATGACTGTGCTATGTCACAGGTGAGTGCCATCCCCCCAGGGCAGTTCTGAGCTGCTGGGCTGTGTAGGGAGGCTCCCAGTCTGCTGAAATGATGGCTGAATGGGGCTTTGTTGATTCACACTGCTCCACCTTCCTAACTCTGGAACAACCAGCTGAGGTTGCAGGGAAGGCTAATGTCCATGCCCAGTTTTGTGGTGTGTGTGTGTTATTTGAAGCACTTCCATCACACTGGGTTGTCTGGGGCACCTCTGGGTTATGGGGCCAGCGACGGGCAGGGTCATGAGTGTTTCCTGTCCACCAGGATGATGGCTGTGAGCGGACACCCCCCTTTTCTTGGGAAGTTGTGGTGTTTAGTGAATTTTCTCAGCCCCTGGATTATTGCCTTTTGTCTCAGAGCCCTCTTAGTTCTGCTCTTGTCTTGACCTGCCCAAATTGTCAGTCTTTGAGGCTTTCTGTATTGGGCTTCTTAGAGTAATTGTTTTAGAAACAGAAAAAAAAAAAAGATAAAAAAAAAAAAGCCCTCCTCGCAGATCTAATGGGTTATTGAAATGCTAAGAGACAAAGCAATTAGGGCTATTAAGGAAAGATCCAGGGGGCAGAGAGATCAGTTTTTCTTCAGGATTTGCATATGAACCTCAGGGCCTGAGCTCTGCCCTTCCCCTTTCTATGTTCACCAGAACTCCAAAAATCCTCTGCTTTTATTTTGGAGTTTTTCTTGCTGTTTTTTGCTATGCCTGTCTCCTCTCTGCTGGTCTGGCTGCTCTAAGATTCTCTGGTGTCTGGTCTCAGTCTATCTATGGTTGGAGTTTGGATCAGTAGAATGAGTTTCCGGTAAGAGCTGCCACTGCAGTGCTCCCTTCTCGTTCCCACCGCTGACGACCCCTCCTCCCACAGGACTGAGACTGGCAGGGAGGGGCACGGGTTCTCTGGCTGAAAAACTTACAGATTTTGCTGATTTCAGCACTTCGACGTGTTCATGAGTGTTGTATGAAGTATGCCCAAAGTCATATTGCTCTGTGGTGTCCAGTCCATGCAGTTCCTGGCTTTCTACCTACTATCCTGGAGGAGTAACTAAAACATACAGCTCACCAATCCGCCATCTTGCCCCACCTCCCAATGATTATCTTTAAATTCTGAGATGCTGAGCTCTTTGTCTATAACCTCTTCTGTCCCTAGAACTTTGAGTATCTGACACCTGAGACTCAGCTAGAGGCTGACAGCTATGAATGTCAGTATTATCCTATGCAGCAACTGTTTAAAAAGCTGAAAAGGAGTTTGGAATTCAATTAGAGATACCATTCATATCTTTAATTGATACTAATTGATACCAAGTGGATCTTGTTAGGACTAAGGCAAGTCAGACTAAAGGGTAAAGGACATTATTGACTGTGTTTTAAAACTACAAATTCTTTGTGAGACTAAAGGAAAATACATTTGTTTGGTGCAAAATCTATATATTTTATAGCAAACCAGATAATTTAACTTGTACAGTCAGTTTACCCAAACACTGTAATTACGTGGAAGTTGGAATAGGGAGTGAGATCTTGTTGGTTTGTACAGGTTAGGGTGAAATCCTGATAGATCCCAAAGTAATTTGGGCAGAGAATAAAAATGCATTTGCAAAGCCCCCCTGAGGGACTGGGGGAAAATGCAGAAATATTAAACTTTCCCACCTGAAAAATTACTGATATTCTTGCAAGCATTGCTGACTATTGATTTTGAAGGCTGAGCCTTGATCTTGGGACTTGCCCTTATAAAGCTTGTTACTGCAAAGGGGAAGGTAAACCTACTTATAATTGTGCTTAAGAGTCACCCCAAGAGAACCTCTTTTGTTGCTCAGACGTGACTTTTCTGTCTAAGTCAATTCTTCAGATAAACTCACTGCCCTCCCTACTATGTGGGATATGACCCCCAGGGGTGTAAATCTCCCAGGCATGTGGAAATGACTCCCAGGGATGAATCTGGACCCAGCATCATGGGATTTAGAAAGTCTTCTTGACCAAAAGGGAGAAGAGAAATGAAAAAAAAAAATTAAAGTTGGCTGAGAGATTTCAAATGGAGTTGAGAGGTCATTCTGCAGGTTTTTCTTATGCATTATATAGATATCCCTTTTTAGTTTTACAGTGTATTGGAATATGTGCCAGTTTGAATGTATTGTGTCCCCCAAACTCCATTATCTTTGATGAAGTCTTGTGGGGCAGATGTTTTGGTGCTGATTGGATTTGCTTGGAATGTGCCTCACCCAGTTGTGGTGATGACTCTGATGAGATGTCCCCATGGAGGCATGGCCCCACATATTCTGGGTGGGCCTTGATCAGTGGAGCCATATAAATGAGCTGACTCAAAGAGAAGGAACTCAGTGCAGCTGTGAGTGACATTTTGAAGAGGAGCAAGCTTGCTAGAGAGGAATGTCCTGGGAGAAAGCCATTTTGAAACCAGAACCTTGGAGCAGATGCCAGCCACATGCCTTCCCAGCTAACAGAGGTTTTCCGGACACCATTGTCCATCCTCCAGTGAAGGTACCCGATAACTGATGTGTTACCTTGGACATTTTATGGACTTAAGACTGTAACTGTCTAACCATATAAACCCCTTTTATAAAAGCCAATCCATCTCTTGTGTTTTGCATTCCGCAGCATTAGCAAACTAGAACAGATTTTGGTACCAGAGAAGTGGGGTGCTTTTGCTGCTGAGTCTGCAAATACCAAACATGTTGGAATTGCTTTTCAAATGGATAAAGGGAAGATTCTGGAAGAATTGTGAGGAGCTTGATAGAAAAGGCCAAAACTGCTTTAAAGAGACTGTTTGTGGAAATATGGACTCTAAAGATACTTCCGATGAGGCCTTGAACAGAAATGACGAATATGTTGTTGTAAACTGGAAGAAAGGTGATCCTTGTTTTAAAGTGGCAGAGAATTTGGCAAAATTGAGTCCTGGTGTCAGATGGAAGGAAGAATTTGAAAGCAACAACCTGGAATACTTAGCTGAGGAGATCTCCAGACTACATGTGGAGGAGGTACCCTGGCTTCTCCTTGCAGCTTATAGTAAAATGCGAACGGAAAGAGATAAACTTAGAACTGAACTCTTGGGTTCAAAGAGACCAGAAGCTGATCGCTTGGAAAATTACGAGCTTCCAAGGGGTGGAATCCCTGAAGCTATAGCCCAACATGAGGATGTAACCAAACACGGAACCCAGCCGCCATTTCAGTACAAGCCAAGATTGGAGATGGAATTATCCAGAAAGGATTTGTGGAAAGTCCTATTGTCTAATGGCTTTGACCCCTGTGTGCTTCATACAAAGCCAACAGAATTTTTATAGACAGAGCCATTGCTGGTCTGGACTGGAGGAGACAGACAAGGAAAAAATTAAAGGAAAAATTTCTTCAAAGACAGAGCCATGGAGGTTGAGGTCTGGAGTCAAGAGGTCTCGGGCTGGGAGAGCGGAGCAGCCCACATGCACGGAAAGGGTGAGTTTGCCCTGGAGGTTGAGGGCGGGCCTTCCACCTCAATGCTCAGGAAATGTCCTGCCACCCCAAGCCCCAAAGAGGGTGGAGCACATTCCCAGGGAATTGGGGAGAGCCTGGCTGACACCACACTGTTCTGAAGGGGTTGAGCATGTGCCCCGGAGATGGAAGGGAATCCGGGAGCTGCCCCAATATTTGAGGAGAGTGGGGCCGAGAAGGTGGTCTCCCCAATGTGTGGATATGTTGGAGCACTCACCCAAGTGTTTGGAGAGGAAAGGGCTGCCACAAAGCCCCTTAGGAAGGGTTAGGCTCCCGCTCTCTCAAGCCCCAAGGATGCAACGTTGTTCTGTAAATGACTCTCAGACTTTGAAATCTAATGGAGTTTATCCTGCAGGTTTTAGGAAGTGTTTTGCTCCTGTTAACCCTGTTTTCCTTACTCTTTCTCCTTATGGCTATGGGAATGTTTATCCTATGAATGTCACTCGTTTGTATATTGGAAGCATATAACTTGTTCTAACTCCACAGATCCAAAGCTAAAGGAGAATTATGCCTTAGGACCCACCACACCTGTAATTGATTTTGATAGGATCTTGTACTTAACTTTTGTTACTGAAATGATTTAAGTTTTTGTGATATTGTGGTGGAATGAATGTATTTTGTATTTGGAAAGATAATGTCATTTTGGGGTCCAAGGGATGGAATGTGCCGGTTTGAATGTATTGTGTCCCCAAATGCCATTATCTTTGTAGTCGTGGGGCAGACATTTTGGTGTTGGTTAGATTTGCTTGGAATGTGCCCCACCCAGCTGTGGGTGATGACTGATGAGATGTTCCCATGGAGGCATGGCCCCACCCATTCAGGGTGGGCCTTGATCAGTGGAGCCATATAAATGAGCTGGCTCAAGGAGAGGAAACGGGGTGCAGCTGTGAGTGATGTTTTGAAGAGGAGCAAGCTTGCTAGAGAGGAACGTCCTGGGAGAAAGCCATTTTGAAACCAGAACTTTGGAGCAGATGCCAGCCATGTGCCTTCCCAGCTAACAGAGGTTTTCCGGACGCCATTGGCCATCCTCCAGTGAAGGTACCCGATTACTGATGTGTTACCTTGGACGCTTTATGGCCTTAAGACTGTAACTGTGTAGCCAAATAAACCCCCTTTTTATAAAAGCCAATCCATCTTTGGTGTTTTGCATTCTGCAGCATTAGCAAACTAGAACAGAATAGATAGAAGGAAATACCTGAAACTGTTGAAATGCAACCCGGTATCCTTGATTTTTGAAGACAAATGTATAACTATGTAGCTTACACAGTGTGACTGTGTGATTGTGAAAACCTTGTGGCTCACACTCCCTTTATCCAGTGTATGGATAGATGAGTAGAAAATGGGAACAAAATTTAAATGTATAATAGAGGGTATGGGGGAGATGGGATGTTGTGGGTATTCTTATATTTTTATTTTTTGTTTTTGCAGTAATGAAAATGATCAAAAATTGATTTTGGTGATGAATGTACAACTATATTGTACTGTGAACAACTGATTGTATGCTGAGGATGATTGTAGGTATGTGAATATATCTCAACAAAACTGAATATTTTTTTGAAAAAAAGCAGCTAAGTAACATACCAGAAAAATAATTCTTTGGCTGGTATGTCCCAAGTCTGGTCCTTCTTGTTGATGGTTTCTAATGTTTTAATATTGTCCTCTGCCTTGGCCATCACTTTCTGTTTCTTTGTATGTTTTGTAACCTTTCGTTGAAATCTGGACATTTTGACATTTTAATGCATTATTGCTGAAATTTAGACTCTGAGCTTATATCCAGCTAGTGTTACCACCAGTTTTCTTTGAATGCCAGGAGATAACTTTTTAAAAAAGAAGGAAAAAAGAAAATACCTTTTCCAATCTTTGCAGATTAACCTGTGCAAGTGCTCCATTCAGGGTTTATCCATATGATGGGGTGTACGAGAAAAGCACCAGGGCCAAAGTGTAAGGACCTCCCTGGTCCTTTCTGCCCACGTGTATTGTCTGGGGGCATGCGCCTGCGGTCATAGGAACTCCTGGTTACAAAGGTCCCCTGTTCCCTAGGAAACAGCTTCCTCAAGGCTCTACAGCAGCAATTCCTTGCCCCAGGCAGTACGACTTAACTGCTCCCCCACAGAGTTCTATAATAGAGCTCTGTGAGCCGCCTTTTACACTCAGGGCAAATTCTGAGACAGCAAGTCCCTCAGGGCACCACCAGACAGATGGGGCCAGATATACATGCTCCCAGTATGTGCACAAGTGCGGTCGCGTCTACTGCGTCGGGGGGCGGCCGGTTGCTGAACCCTCGGCTCTCGGCGTTGCTCGGAGGGTACCGGCGGGGGGGGGGCTCTTTCCCGGAGGCGAGGGCGAGGCGGGGGACTTGGCCGAGTCCCCGGCGGAGGCGCGCAAGGTGTGGAGGGCGGCGAGAAAGAAACGCAAGACACGTTTCCTTCAAGGTGATAAAGCCAAGAGCCTTTATTAGGGGAGAGTACAAGTTTACATAGGCTGGCATAGAGGGCGGGGGTTGTTTGAAAAAGGGGCGGGAGTTGCTCTGGCAACGGTGCATGCGCACTGGCGGTGGCGGGAGTTGCTCAACGGGGAGTGTGGGGCAAGATAGGGGGAGGGCGGTTTTCTCCGGCAAACTTCCTGGCGCCCAACGTGGGGCAAGATATTTTGGGTGAGGAAATGGGGCCTGCATCCGGCTCCACTTTCTCAGGCCCGGGGGGCTGTGGAGGGCACTGTCGCCTGTGCCCACCACCCTCCCCAGGGGCTGATCAGGTCCCCCGGCCTAGGCCCGCCAAGTCGAAGCACGTAATCAGTATCCCGCACACAAGGGTTACTCTGCTCTCTGTGGAACCAGGACTGGGGATCAGCACTGGGAGCACGGGGCCAGCTCTGCCCCAGCAGGTGAGGGATGGGGGAGGCTCCAGCCAGGGCTCCAAGAGATCCTCCACTTTTAAATCCTGCAGCCTTTTTCTTGATTCTGTGCTTACCCTGTGACTGCACTCCTTTAACTGTTTTCTGGAGCTTTTACGAAGATGGTTCTGCCAGTTCTTGCTAGTTGTTCAAAGTTTCTGTGGGCGGGAAGGAGCCTTGAAGTGTCTCACTTCTCCATTTGATCAGTGTGCACAATAAATATATTTTGATTGATTGAATGAATGAAGACCATAAAGCAGAAATAGTTTCTTTTAAACATTGATGGAAAAAAATTTACCGATGTCTCAAGTAGAGAACTATAGCATGTTTCAGAGACTTGTACCTCAATAGAACTAGAATCTGAGCAAATTCAGCTTTCCAGAGAACAGAAGAAAGCAGATAGAAATGATAGATAAACTAGAAGTCTTTTAACAAAAGAATGTAGCTGAGGATGTGATGAGACTAATATATATTGCTGATGGGAGAATAAATTGAAATCTTCCTCTTTTGGAAGGTAGTATATGTCACCTGCTATAAAATAGGCATAGGCTATATCACAATAATCAGTTTCTTGGGAATTTATCCTAAAGAAATAATTCAAAAGAAAGAAAGTTTATTACAATCTTACAACAATGGAAATAGGAAGATAACTTGTGTCCAATTCTAGGCAAATGGTACATGAACTCAGTGAAATATTGTGTACCACAGAGAATGGTGAGTTGGAGAATTAAAGAAGTCTGGGAGGGAAAGTCTATGTGTTCAAACAGACCATTGACAAACTAGACCCAGGCTGAGAAATGAGAATAGAGCTCTGTCTTTCCTCATCACCAAATGTAGGGTCTTCAGTGGACATTCTCCAACAGGAACAATTTTGGCAGAAGGGAGAAAGGTTTCTGCACTAGGGCAGGAGATTTGGAGAGGGAGACAGGAACAGGAACGTGAGAAGACACTGTGTAGTGGGAAGGAGCGTGTCATCTTCCTGGGGGCAATTTTTAATTTAGATATTGTGGCAGATTGAATTATGTACTCCAAAAACACATGTTATTAATCTTAATCCCATTCCTGTAGGTGTGAATCCATTATAAATAAGACCATTTGAAGATGCCATTTTTAGTTAAGGTATGGCCAACTAAATCAGAATGTGTCTTAATTCTATTACTGGAGGCCTTGTAGAGAGGATCCAGAAGCTGGAAGTCAATGGAACCCAGAAGAGAAAGGAGAGGACATTGCCCTGTGACAGGAAAGCCAAGGAACCCAAGGATTGGCAGCTCATCAGAATGCTACCACCCCGGGTGGAAGCAGGCCTTCCAGCCTCTGAAACTGTGAGACAACAAATTGCTGTTGTATAAGCCAACTCATTTGGTATTTGTCATGGCAGCTGGAAAACTAAGGAATCTTGACTATTTTTTTTAAAGTAGGACTCCAAAGTATCATACCATAAAATGGAATGGATATTTTTGTCATTGTCTAGTTGAACTGGTTAATGTAAACAATAAGTTTAGGAAATTTGAGTTCTAAAGTAAAATTGTGGACATAATACAATTGATTGTCATAGTGGTGATGTTTGTTCTTACATCCTGGGTTTTGTTGGCAGAGTGGCCTTTCAGGACCTGTTTATTTTCTTCTGGATGCTATATCTTCCCTATAGGTAACAGTTGGATGGTCAAATTGGCAAATATTACCACAGATATAAAGAATGGACACAGAGAGACAGTTAAAATCCATACAGTACTAAAGAAGGTGAGAAATGACAGTGATTTGGACTAAATATTTATTAAATAGATAAATAACAATAAGCATTCCTGAAATATTGTTGACAAAATGAATGAGTGAGGTTTCTAGACCTCAGGGGGTTTGTAACAGTAATCTGCCACATTTTCAGCATTTCAGAGCAAAAATTTACTCGTGACAGGGCTGCACAAGCATTTGGCTGGAGCCATAGCAACACAGGTGGTGATTCTCATCTTGGTCTCATTAGAGGTAAATATTACTTAATATATGCAGTTTGGAGGATAAATATTTCAAAACAGTCCTTTTGGGGGAAAACGGTTGAGTGGCTCTTGGTAATTCAATAATTTGAGACTCCTGAGCTAAGCAGATACTGCCCAGATTAACTGAACACTGAAGTCTGCAGTTTATTTTCTCCCAAATAGATTCAAGGCACAGGTGCTATTTAAAAAGTGTTTCTCTCTGCTCTGCTAGGTGCGAACATGTAAGAGGTGTGAGGATCAACATTCTTGATGAAGCCCAATGTTGTTCTGGGTATAATTTGGGATGTTAGTGAGAGTTAAGATCTCCAAATCCAGAAGAAATCAACACTTCCTTATTTAACAATAAACTTGGTGTGATCACTTCAACTTCCTGCATCGCACCCTTTTATTTAAATTTTTTTTAATTACTAAAATGATGGAATTGCTATACCTTTGAGAATTGGCAGTTGCAAACCAGTGATCAGGCCTGGCTCACAGTGTGCTTTTTATGGCACTCACCAGTTTGAAGATGTGGGAAGTTTCATATTAAAAATCTGGGTTTCTAGCATCTCTTGAAAAACTGGGAGATCTAGCCACCTGGTTTCTATAGACCTATAATAAGCAATATGCTGCAGAATCTGACATGAATCTGCTGCCTCAGCTAGATATTTCACTCTAGACCTCACTCCCCACTATCTTACAACCAGTCCAGTCTATTCATTTGCATTCCCTGCCTGTCCCCTGAAGAGTGTGAATTTGCATACCCTGTTTTTAATGGTCCACTGCGCTGATCACATTACCCGATGATTGCAAATTAATTATAAGCTTAATTGATAAGGACCATAATACAATGAGGTGGCATAGCAGCATGACAATATTTCCTGTATCTGTGTGCTGGTATAATTACAAGCCTGCTGGTCGGAGGTGGTCTGATCGCACCTGGCTCCCCCTTTAGCACATGTTATATTAATAGTGGTAACATTTGATGTGGTACAGCATGAGTCAGCTCTTCTATTCCACTTCTCATGTCAACAACAAATGTTTCCTCTCTGAGTCAGCATTACTTAGATGCTACTGCTGACCAAAATTAGAGCTTATATTTCCAAACACATAAATATTGAGCAGTTTAGAAATTTTCTTAATATTGATTTCATATGTAAGTGATGTAATTAGCCTCTGTTTATAGTTCTGTGACATAGGTATGGATGCTACAGAGCCAGAGGGGGAAATCCAACAGTATTTACTCGCTCAGGCAAGCATCATTACATTATAATGAATAGGTAATATTAAAGTGGGCTGATGAGTCATATTACAGAAATCCAATATTTCCCTCGTAAATTCCCTGAAGCTTACACGAGGAAATCATTTCTGATAAAGAGAAGAGTGGTTCAGAAGCATGTGCCTCTACAAGCACCATAGTCGTTATTTCCCAGTTGTGTGAGCTGGGGTAAGGAGCTTAAGGTTTCTCAGCCTCAACTGACTCAGCATTAAATGAGACCACGTATGTGAAACCATCAGACCAGTACCCGGCACCTGGTGGGAGCCCTCAACGTTAGTATCTTTTTAATCGAGATTGATTCTTAAGCTCCACACAGTGCTGGGATAAGATCTTGTTATTTATTTTCCTTTGTAGGATGGGATCCCATATTGTATGCACAGGAGAACTTCTTGAATAGACTTAAGGCAAGGGTTAGGGGGAAGTCTAATCTCACCCTCTACTCCTGAGCCAGGCAAAGAGGAGACCATGACACTTTGCTTAGCATTTATTTTGTATATGGACCAAAACTTATAGCAGAACCCTAATATACGTACTGGAATCTATTCCAATTTTAGCCCCAGTCTCTAAATATAGCATGCTTATCTTATCAATGCTGCAGACGAGCAATAGCTTATTTTTCCATATTATCGGAGGTCCTGCAATCCTCTTTTCCATGTCAAGACAGTTTATATAACTTCATCACTTTGCATCTCACCGTTCCACTCATGAGCAATAATTCAACAGATATTCAAACCCTCTTGGTACCAGGTACTATGCTTAGCATTAGCGATACCTAAGATGAATTAGAGGCAGACCCTGCTCTCAGTTTGCTTATTGTCTGGTAGACAGACTCAAAAAACAAATTATAGCTACAATTTATTGTGTACCCACTAACTAAAGAAAAGGCTCGGGCCACACCTTATACATAATATAATAATTGGCACATTACTTGGTGTAATGAAGAATTGTTGGATGCCTCGGCAGGATCCATTTCTTCACCCCTCTTACCAGGTTGTGTTTGGGGATCCTCATGAAGAATGACTCTAGGGGTGGGTCACATGGCTAATGTTAAGCTAATCAGCAAGTATCATGCCCTTAGCTACAGTGATTGGTTCAGAGGTGTCCATGTGACCTGCATCGGTCCAATTAGAGTGACTCTCATAACTTTTGCTTGGAAAACCAGGACAGAGGCATTCTCTCCTTTTCTGATTGGGGTGTTAAAGCAGATGTAAGGCCCAGAAGTGCCACAGCTGTTTCTGTTAACATGAAGGGCATGGAAAGAGGAAGGTATCACCCAAAGAATCATAGAGAAACCCAAGTGATTTCATAACGTACGGATCAACCTATGCCCAAAGCCTCTCCTACCTCTTGGCTTTTCTGTTACTGGAGCTGATAGGTTTTCCCTTTACTGTTTAAACCAGTAGGAATTAGATTTTCTGTTGCTTGAGGGAAAGCATCTTAAATAATACATGTGACCTCACAGTAGGTATTATCACCATTTTTGTAGATAAGGAGATGAAGGGCCTTTTCCTCCAACATCAGTCCAACACATGGCAGAGCCAAGACTGGAGCTCAAGTTTGGTTGACCCTCGAACCCACACTCTTTCTGTGATTGTGCTTCTGTAATTCCAGTATAGTATGATAAAAGGTACATGAAAGATGGTGGCAACACAAAGGAAGGAATGACCAGCTCACGTGTGGGTATTGTGTGTTTGAGCGAAGCCTACGAAATTTTCACAAACGAGTTTAGAATTGAAAGATAGTAGGAATTCCTGTGTGTGTGTGTGTGTGTGTGTGTGTTGGGGAGGGGGATGGCATGGGGATATTCCAGGTGAAAGAATAACGTATATAGAGGCGTTTAGCAACTGGCTCATGATATATGCCACATAAGTGTTTTCTATTTCATTTTACTTCTGAAAAATTAACTGTGTCAGAGTTTCTTAACTGGAGGGCCCCAATATCTCTAAGGGCCCTTGAAGATAATATAGGGAACCAGGAGATACTTTTGAGAAGCATCAAAGTTGAACAGATGCTTTATGATGACAGCCCAGTGTGACTATCATGCTGCTTGGTCAAAAGTCCTGTCACTTTAATATCTCTTTAGTCTAGTCCCTCCTTTTGAAGCCTCTTCCCTTGCTTATTTCAGGCCCTAATTATTTTTCATGTAGATCCTTGCCATCTAAAATATTGTGCATGGATCAGCAGCCTTGGCATCACCTGGGAACATCTAAGAATTTCAGACCCCTACTCCAGACCATCTGGATCGGAATCTGCGTTTTAATACATTAAAATTTTAGAAGCACCGATGTCTTTTACCATCAGAGCCTTCCAACTCATCTCCCCAGCTCTGGTTTCATTTCACCTCCACCCCGACTCTTCCCAGTATTATCAAAGTGATCTTTCAGAAGCACTGATCATGTGTCTCTACCCTGTTTATATCCTTCTCTGATTCTAGAGGATTGCTTTCTGGATCATCTCCATACTCCTTAGGCCTAAGAGGCAAATGTGGCTCCTTCCCGCTTAGCCAATCTCATCTCTTGCTGGCCCCTTACCTGTATCTGTGTTGCACTTAATTGCAAGGTAGCTCAGTGGTTGACTACATGGGCCTTTGTGCCACATTGATTTGAGCTCAAATCCCAGCTTCCACTTTCATGAGTTATGGACTATGGTAATTTCCCTTAACCGCTTAACCTCACTGAGGCTATGTCTTCATCTATTTAAAAAATGGGGGATAATAGAAGCTATCTCATAGGCTTGTAATGCATGCCAAGCCCTTAGCATAGAGCCCTGTGTACCACTATTCCATTGTTATTGGACTTCCCCAAAGTCTTTAGACTCACAAATCCATGCCTTTGCACCTGTCCTTACAACTTTGCCTGGAAACTTTCTGCCCTTCACTTGATTAACTCCTATCCATCCTTCAAAACTTAGCTGAGATATCACCTCCTCCAGGAAGCCTCATTCAGCACCCTCCTCATCTTAATCAGTGTTCCTCATCATTTGTTGCTTAGCTCTATCACAGCACTTTCACAGATATCAAATTATATACATATTAGATTAATAAAATGCAGAAGTCAAATAATAATACATGTAGCTTGTTTATAGACAGAACCTAGCGAAACATGGCATCCCTGGGAAACTAAATATAACAAACTTTGGTTGTAACCTTTGCCTTCCTTTTTTTGAGGATGTCCCCATAAGTGTTTTGTGGTGCACAGCTTTGAGGACTCAGTAGCTGCTATCTGACAAAAGGGTTCTGGGTTCAAAGAAGTGTGGGAAACACAGGGTTACACAAAGCTTCTCAGACTTCCTAAGATGCTAATGTTCATTATGAATCTCAAAGAGGGTGATATATTATTCAGAGACTGCCTGCATCAGCCCATAATTTCTGCCAGCTAATGAACAGTATGTCTTCTTCCAGGCTAATCCCTAGCATCTAGCACAGTCTCTGGCAGAGTAAGTGCTACAAAATAACTGCTGAAAGAATTCACATTAAATAAATATTGTATTGTCTAGGGAAGAGATAATTTGAGCCTGATTAGATGGTAGTAGAAATGGAGAGGAAGGGATAAATGATAAGTTAATAAATTTATATTTACCTGGTTAACATCAGCAAGATTTGTAGGTTAAAATACATTTATGGCTTCAATGACTGGGTGAGATAAAGAAGTCACCAGCTGTGGTAGGGATACAGAAGAAAGAGGTTTTGGAGGGAAGTGTTGAATCTGAAGAGTTTCTGGGGCATTTAGTAGGGTAGAGCTGTCCAATAGAGAGTTGCATATACACATCCAGAAATATAGATTTGTATACTTTCAACACCTCTTTACTTATTTTATTATTTAGTTTAGGTCATCCCTTTTCCAGAGAGTACTTGCCCTGCATAAGTATTCTGTTTTCAATGGAAAATTGAAGTGAGGAAGTTTGTGTCTGTACATACATACATAGTAAATACGGATATGATGCAAGGATTTTGTTCCCTGGATGGAGCATCAAGAAATACCAGTCCCGTGTGCAAGGGGATAATAATGAATTAATTCTACATGAAAGACTCAGGTGAATATAGACACAGCCTAGTAGTGGTTGGGTTATGATGTGATTATGCTATCTACAATAGGCGCTGAAGATTTGAAAGTGAATAGAACATATTTCTACTCCACGGTATATTCATGTAAACATATGAATTATAAGTTGTAGTAATCTCACCTACTTCTGGTGAGTGTGAATTGGCATGATCTTTGTGGAGGACAGCTTAATAACAGGCATCAGATGCCTTTAAAAATGTACATATCCTTTCATTCAGCAATTTCACTTCTAGGAATTCATCAGAAGGAAACAAACGACATCTACAAAGCTTTAATAGCAAGATTTCTCTTTACAGTTTTGTTAATAATGTTACAAGTTTGGGAACAACCTGATTGTTGCCCAAAACAAGGAGATTGGTTGTATAAATCACTTGGCAGGCAGCAGGAAGTCAATGGAGCTTTCTAATCAGGAGAGTGACATTGGATTTTTGTTTGTGTTTTTAATTTTTTTGTAAGACAATTTTAGAAGCAGTGTGGAGAATGGTCTCCAGTGATGAAAAAACCCAGGAAAGATGTTCGTTTCCAAGTAATCTCTTTAGGTAAGAGATGATGCAGAATTGAACTAAAGCAAGGCAGTGGGAATAGAAAAGAACAATGGGAGATCTTTCCAAGGTAGACTCAACAGGATTTGTTGGCTCTTTGTGTGTGGGAGAATGTGGGATACTGCAGAGTGGGGAACTGAAGAGGAATCTCACGTTTCCAGTTTAAGTGGAGCAGGTTTGGAGGGAGACATCATGATTCCGATTCTGAACATGTTCAGATTAAAGATTTAAATTCATTCTCCTGGGTATTGCTGTGGTGATTCCTTGAGATGAAACAGCTTTGAGGGATGGTGTGGATTGTTTGGGCATTCAGACTGGCTGGCTGCATTTAAATCCTGGTTCTGCCATTTACTAGGAGACAATTTTCTTAACCTCTCTGTGCTACAGCACCTATCCTCATAAGATTAAGAGGAGTAAGTCTCGTAAGTGCCTGGCATGTGGTAGTCACTTAGTAAATGTCACATTTAAATAGTAGAAATCACCTTAATAGAAAGAGAGTCTCCACATGCTCCAGAAATTTTTCTCAGACCCAGCTCCATACTCTATGTGTGCACATAGCCCTGGCTTCTTGCATGGTAACTTCATGCCCCGGCACAGACCAAACACCCAATCCCATTCCTTGGGCCCTTCATGCATAAGTATGAGATCTCCATTCTCTAACAGGGGCAGGATTTCAGGTCCTTAGGTTTGAGCACATATTTCCTGAGCTTCTTTTCTTTCTCCCAAGCCTTCTCTAATAGCATCTACACTGTACTTTCTAAAAGTCTCTTTATCTCTATTGTCTCTTCCGAACCCATTTCCCTTTTTTATCAGTTTTTCCAGGAGAGCTGGATATGTCCATGAGGTAGGTGGATCTACACACCTGGAGCTCAGGAGAGGGACAGGCACTGGGACGGGAGACGGAGATTGGGGAGTCATTGGTGTTGAAGCCACAACAAGAGATAAGTTTGATTAGGAAGGAGTGAATGAGAAGAGAAGATCAAAGGGGAGAACCACAACAGAAAAGGGCTTGTGAAGGAGATGGAGAAGGTAGGGTCTTAACAGTAGGAGGGAGAACTTGGAGAAAGTTCTGGAAGCCTGGTGGGGAGTTTAAAGTAGGGTGTGGCTCACAATGTTATGTTTTTTGGAGAGATTAAATAGGCTGATTAACAAAGCCTGGGATCAATGTCTTAGAATGGCATAGCTTTCACACAAAAAAATTAGACTTGTTTGTTAGCTTTCTAAAATAAATACAGGTGGGAACAATAAACTAATGTATAAATGGACCTGTTGGATATGGCAGTGAATAGGCCATCAGGGATTTTAGAGCAGTTTCAGTAGAATAGAAGGGAAGTGACATTCCCACAGCCACATAACTAGTTAGGCTGTTGAGCTAGGACTGCAAATCTAGGTGGTCTGTCTCCAGAGTCCAAGTTCTTTTTCACTCTGCTCTACAGGAAATATTTTTCACATGCCTACTAAAATGTTAGCTCTGTGTGTGTGTATATGTGTGTGCATTCTGGAAACCAACTGATAGAAATGAAACACTAAAACCCAAACTCATGCTTACACGATTAATTCTATGTTCACCTTCCTTTAAGTCAGAAGGTCCATTTATACGTTAGTTTATTGTTCCCCATCTGTATTTATTTTAGAAAGCTAACAAGTCCAATTTTTGTGTGTGAAAGCTATGCCATTCTAAGACATTGATCCCAGGCTTTATGAACAGAACAGATACCACCTCTCCACACCCTGATTTGATGAGAAAAGAGAGAAGCAGCAATTTCCAACGCCATGCAGTGCAGGTGTGTGGGACTGCCTTTAAGTCTGCCTTGCTTATACATGCAAATTAAAACTGCTTTGCAGACTGGCAAAGAATGGGGTCTGGGACTGCATAGAGCATGCATCCCAGTCCAATTCTTGACATTTTTAGTCCTTCTTTATTTAGTGAGTCTCCCTCACTGCTTCCTTAGACTTCATATCTGTAAAACTACAAAGACACATGCTAATGATCAGCATAGCAATGTTAATATTGGGTACACTGATCTCCCTGTAAGGAGTCTATAAAACCAAGAATATTATTGTTACAAATATAATGACTACATAGAATTACTATTCTGGAATTTATGCAAGGATGATCTTAATATTCCAATGATTATAGCATAATACCTAAGCAAATTTACACTTCAAGTAATCATTAAAATTATATTATTAATAACAATGACATTTATTAGTATTTATTCTGTGCCATGTATTGTGCTAAGCAAGTTACATGGATTAATTCATTTTAATCTCTTCAACACTCCTCTGGCATAGGGATAATTATTAACCCATTTTAAAGGAGAGGAAAGTGAATTCTGGAGAACTTCAGTAGTTTCTTTAAGGTAATGCAGTTACTGTTTTAGTTTCCTAAGCTGCTCACGCAAAAGGATGGATTAACAATGGGAAGTTATTAGCTCACAGTTTTGAGGCTGAGATAGAAGTCCAAATGAAAGCATCATCAGGGTGATGCTTTCTCCTTGAATACTTCTTGAATTCTGGGGCTGCTGCCAGCCATTCTTGGTCCTTAGCTTGTCGCATGGAAAAGCATATGGCAGCCTCTCCTGGTCTCTCCGTACTCTTCCAGGTTCCATTCCATTGATGTTCAACTTCGGGCTGCTCCCTCTGTGGCTTTCTCTATCTCTCTGTCGTAATTTCATACAGTTTATAAAGGACTCCAGTAATAGGCCACACCGTAACTGAAGTAACCGAATCTAAAGGGCCTCCTTACAATGGATTCATACCCCCCAGGAACTGATCAAGATTAGGAATATGTTTTTCGAGGGCACCTACAGCTCCAAACCACCATGGTTACTAAGCATGGAGTCAGGATTTTCATTCAGGCAACCTGGCTTCAGAGCTATGGTCTTAACCTCTGGGACCCTCTCTTCTGAAGCTTAAAATTAGTATTTCTTCTCATTCAACCATGGTTTCTAGAATTCTCACTTTCTACTGATAACGCTTCCTATATTTCTTTGGGTCACTGGAAATGTATTTTCCCTCTGTATTAGGCACAGATAAATTCCCCTCTGGTCACTCCCTCTTTTCCTATAACCACAGTGGGTGACTTGGGTGCAACAAGGCACAGTGCCAAACTGACTTGGGTGCACATTCATCTCAAAAATGGTTAGCAACTTCTTTCCTTGAATTGCCACTGATTTTCTGAGTGTTTTCCAGGAATCAAAGAGAGACAAATCCAATAAATGATATACTTTTATAAAAGGAATGTCTATTAGGATAAATGGGGCTGTTAAGAGAGGGGCCAATTTTGTAAGAGTAAAAAGACTGAACAATCTGAATGCCTGTCCATGCCCACCTTTACCCCTCCTTCCATGATATAAAATAGAAAGGAAAGAATCAACATGGGAACAAGAAGTTGTCTTTCTGATGTTCTTTTGTGATTACATCTTGTACAATTGAAACTTGTACTATCACTGCCAGATACAGAAATATAAATATAGTCTTACTAACGTATAGTCTACTTGTTGGTAGCAAAATATCTGATTCAGGTAAAACCCCATGATAATACTGGACAAAGTACATATTCAGAGGGTGGGTGGGGAGGCAGGTCCGCCAGCCCAATCTCTCTGGATTGGGCCAGTGCACTGGAGAAACTAGCTGGGACAGTCTTGGAATCACTGTTGCTGTTTGGACAATTCCAGTCAGCCACAGAAATCCAAATGATCACCATCAACAGACAAGCTGGGGTGGACAAATGCCATCAGGTGATGCCAGACCCCAGCAAGCACAGGATGGATTTGCATTGTATGGCCAGACACCTGAATGCCCAGCTCACCAGCTGCACAGGTTTGCCCCAAACATTTTGTTAATCTCGGATTGATGCAGTGTGATCCAAATGTTTAGACCTCCTCAAAATTGTTGTTGTTGTTGCTTGGTAACAGCTTTATCAAGATATAATTCACATAAAATTCATCAATCCTAAAATCCATCAAACCATCACCCTAATGAATTTTAGGACATTTTCATCAGCCCCAAAACAAACCCTTTACCCTTTAGCATATATTTGTCTATTTGGTCATTTCATATAAATGGAATTATACAACATGTGGCCTTTTTAATGACTGGCTTCTACCACTTAATGAAATGTTTTCAAAATTTATCCATGGTAAACTGGGGAAAAATGCAGAAATGTTGGACTTCCCCACCTGGGTTATTACAGATGTTCTCACAAACATTAAGGACTAACAATTTGGTAGGATGAGCCCTTGATCTTGGGGCCTACCCTTATGAAGCTTGTTACTGCAAAAGAGAGGCTGAGCCCACTTATAATTGTGCCTAAGAGTCTCCCCCAGAGAACCTCTTTGTTGCTCAAATGTGGCCCCTCTCTCTCTTTCTAAGCCCACACGGCAGGTGAACTGGCAATATGGGACATGACTCCAGGGGATGAGCCTGGACCCGACATTGTGGGATTGAGAAAATCTTGACCAAAATGGGGAAGTGAAATGGAGCAAAATAAAGTTTCAGTGGCTGAGATATTTCAATTGGAGTCAAGAGGTATCTCTGGAGGGCATTCTTATGCACTGTATAGATATCCCTTTTTAGTTTTTAGTGTACTTGAATAGCTAGAAGGAAATACCTGAAACTGTTGGACTGCAATCCAGGAGCCTTGATTGCATAACTATGTAGCTTATATGGTGTGACTGTGTGATTGTGAAAACCTCATGTCTCACGATCCCTTTATCCAGCGTATGGACAGATGAGTAGAAAAATGAGGACAAAATCTAGGTGAAAATTAGGGTGGGATGGGAGGATGGAATGTTTTGGGTATTCTTTTTTACTTTTATTTTAATTTTTTTTGGAATAAGGAAAATGTTCAAAAATTGATTCTGGTGGTGAATGCACAACTATATGATGATGCTGTGGATGATTGTAGGGTATGTGAGTATATCTCAATAAAAGTGTATTTTTTTTTTAAAGATGGACTGTACCAAAAAAATTTATCCATGCTATAGCATGTATCAGTACTTCATTCCTTTGTATTGCCAAATAACATTCCATTGTAAGGATGTGCCACATTTTACTGATTCATTAGTTGATGGACATTTGAGTTGTTTCTAATTTTTGGTTATTAAGAGTGCTGCTGTGAATATTCATATACAAGTTTTTGTTTGGACATATACTTTCATTCTTTTGGGTAGATACCTAGGAGTGGAACTGATGGGCCATATGGTAACTCTATTAACTTTTGAGGAACCACCAGACTGTTTTCCAACGTGGCTGCATCATTTTACATTCCTACCAGCAATGCTTGAGGGTTCAGATTTCTCCACTCAGGGGCATTTTAATGGGTCTCTGCTTTTGATTTGGAGATTCATTTGTCAACTGCCCAAAGTGTCAGAATGCAAAATCTCAGCTAGCATAGTGCTCAGGTCCAATAATGATGATGCTGATGATGACAATGACGACAAGAGCAACAGCTAACACTTATTGAGGCCTCACTATGTGTAGGCAGTGTTGTACAGGATCTCATTTTATCATCACAGCAGACCTCTGGGGTTAGGTAGTGCTATTATAATTTTCAAAGATGGAGAAACTAAAGCTTAGAGAGATTGAGTGACATGTCTAGGGTCACATAGCCTGTCAGTGGCAGAGTCAGGACTCAAACTCAAGTCTTCCTGACTACAAAGCTCCTGTTTTTGAAAACCCTGCTCTTCTGATAAGCTCAGTATCATGTACATTTGAAATTGTCACATGCTGAATAAAGTATCAAATTACCAAGATGATCTTGCATTATTTTCCCTTTCAATCATCGCAAATGACAGTTATACACGTGTCTTGCACCGGCCCCTGTTGCCCTGGCTCTTTGTAATCCTTCAGCATCCTTCCTGAGTCCTTGGCATTCTCAGCAGCGCCAAGCCACCCAGCCGGGATGAGGAGCTGGGACTGGAGGACAGCCACCTAATAATTCCATGCACGTGGTTACTGCCACCAGTTATTGAACTGGAAGCATTTATCACCCTAAACTAATGCAAACAGACAGGGTTCTGGGCACTGCTGTTGCAGGGATAGTTTTGTTCTCTAGGGTTACAGAATTGTATTACTCACATATTTTTAGAAACTGGATTTATTCTTTTTTGAATTATAAAACAACATGTGCTCAGAATAGATGGTTGGAAATTTCCAAAATTAAAAAGGAAAAGATTTTCCCCAAATTCCATCTCTCAGAAACAATCACTGTTAATATTTTGGTGAAATCACTCCTCATCTTTTTATTTTCCATGCACTAAAAACATTATTGATTTTTTTCTGATAATAAAAGAATCCATATATCTCATAGGAAAATTGGAGAATTAAAACAAATCGTTATCTATTATCTCAACATTCATAGGTAGTTATTATTTGCATTTTGGTATATTTTATTTCAGTATTTTCCTAGATATGTATACACACGTGTGTAAATATGTGAGAACATGACAAAATTGGATCACAATAGCTTTTTAAATTTTCTACCATTATCATTCTATGAAATGCTTAATATGATTGAGATCACAGTGCACACTTGATCTTAGCCAAAAGATCAAGAACAACAACCCAAACTCTATATTAGATTTCCTATTTTCCCCTTATGTTCTGATTAACATTGTGCTATATTTTTCTCATGGCATTTAAAACTCTTTGTAAACACCATTTTCAATAAGTGTAAAGTCTTACATTGTACATCATACCAAGATTTATTTAGCCATTTCCCTTTTGTAGGATTGTGGGTTTTTCCTCATTTACCCACATTGTTACACAAATTGTAAAAAAAATTAACTTGTGTGTAAGTATTTTTTAGTGTTTCAAATATTTCTTAGAGTCCAAGGAGTTGAATTATTGAGTCCAATAGATCTGGCTAATTTTTCTTTTTAAAAAATGATTAAATATTTCAATATACAGAAAAGTAGAGAGAATAACATGACAAATATCCCTGAACCCACAAACCGTGTTTTATTTTAATGTCTACACACTGTTAATTTTTCTTGTTTATGGAGATAAAACTTCCATACAGTAAAGCACATATATCTTAAGTGTCCCCTCAATTATCTTTTACATAAATATGAATATGTATGTATATGTGTGTGTGTGTGTGTGTGTGTAAAATGTACACATGCAAACACACACACACACACATATATCCCATTGTACCACCAGCCAGATCAAGACATGTTTCCAGCATTTCAGCAGGCTCTCTCTCATGTCCGTTCCCACTCAGTGGCCCTACTAAAGGTAACTACTATTCTGACATCTACGACTATAGATAAGTTTTGCCTGTTTTTGAAGTTTAAATAGATGGAATCATTCAGTATGCTTTTTCTGTGTCTGACTTCTTTTATTTTATATTATGTCTATAAGATTCATCCATTTTGTTGGTAGTCATTTGGTCTTTTTCATTGGTATGTAGTATTCCCTTGTGTTAATATACCACAATGTAGTCATCCATTCTATTGTTGATGGACATTTGGGTTGTTTCCATTTTTTGGTTAGTATGAATAAAGTTGCTATGGACATTGGTGAACACAAGCATTTATTTCTCTTGGACTATACACACGAGTGGAATTGCTGTGTAATAGGGCATATATATATTTAGGATATTGCCCAACAGTTTTCTAAATTTGTTGTACCATTTTATACTCCTAATAGCAGTGAATGGTAGTTTCAGCTTCTCCACATCATCACCATCATTTGTAGTGTCAGTTTTAAAAATTTTAGTCATTCTGGTATGGGTGAAATGCCCACCACACATCTGTAACAAATCTTAAAATTTTTGTTTCAAATTTCTTTTAAGAAATATAAATTTTAGATATTCATTTGTGAATTTAATGAAAGATCTCTGGGTGGTTATTATACTATCATTGCAACTTTTATGTAGGTTTGAAATTTTTCAAAGTAAAAAGTTTGAAAAAATTAAATATAAATTTTAGATACAGCTGAAATCAACTATTTACTCCTCCCCAGTCATTTTCCTCTGCCTCCCCAGAGATTGCTATCATCCTGAGTGTGGTGTTTATTATTCTAATGTATATGTATATAGATTCATGGACAATAATAGCTTTATTTTGTATGTTTTAAAAGCTTATATATGCTATAATACTATGCCATTCTGCTATATCATACTATACCATATGTCATGCTACAAATGACCTCTTTTTTCCTCTGCATTATGCATTTTCCTTGTACCAGAAGAAGTGAAGTGAAAGCAAGAATAAAAAAAACAAGAGTAAAAACAGAACACCCAAATTGTGCCCCCCCATTTTTTTTCCTGTAGGTTTTTTTTTTTTTTGCCCTGTTTTTCTACTCATCCATCCATACACTGGACAAAGGGGAGTGTGAGGATCCTATTATATTAATTTACTGCAATCTATCCATTTTTCCATTGATGGAGCATTAAAGTTACTCCCAATTTTCCACAATTACAAACATTGCTGCCTTGAAGGTCTTTGTACCCATATCTTTGCACACATGGGTAGGAGTTTTTCTCAGAGTATATACCTAGAAGTAGAATTGCACATCTTCAACTTGACTAGGGAGGCTCATCTGCTCCTAAAAGCAGTTGCACCAATTTACACACCCATTAGCATTATATGAAAGTTCAAATTACAGCTCATGTAATTATTAGACATTTTTGCCTATCTGATGATATATACTTGTTTAAATTTTCATTTCCTTTTTTACTAAGGAGGCTGAGCATCTTCTCATATGCCCTTTCCTCCCTAACTACTATCTATTTATATCTTTTGCCCATTTTTTTTACTGGGATGTCATTTTTTTATGAATATGCAGAATTAAAAAGAAACATACTTGATACTAATTCTTTGCCCATTTTTCTGCTGGGATTTAATTTTCTTATTAATATGTAGAATTTGTAAAAAAAAAAAAAACATACTGGATACTAATCTTTTGCCAATATTATCAATTACAAGTACATCTTCCTGATTTGTGATGTCTCTTTTCACGTTGCTTATAGAGAGTTGCATTTAACTGAGATATTTAAATTTTAATGTAGTTAAACTTATTAGTATTTTTCTTTAAGGTTCGTATTTTTTGTGCCTCAATTAGCATTTCTTTCTATTTCAAAGTATGAAGGTATTCTACCATATCAACTTAACAACATTTAAAAATTTTGATTTTCACACGTAGGTCTTTAATCTACCCGGAATTTGTGGGTGGTGTGGGGTGGAGAAGAGGGGGTGCATGTATGACAGGAAGTGTTTCAGTTTGCTAAGGCTGCCAGAATGCAATATACCAGAAATGGGTTGGCTTTTAACAATGGGGATTTATTAAGTTACAAGTTACAATTCTAAGGCCATGAAAATGCCCAAATTAAGGCATCAACAAGAGGATACCTTCCTGGAGAAACGCAGCTGACAGCCGGGGTTCCTTGGTCACATGGGAAGGCCCATGGTGACATCTGCTGGACCTTTTCTCCTGGGCTCTAGTTTTGAAATGGCCCTCTCAGTCTGAACATCTCTGGGCGTTTCTCTTTTAGCTTCCCTGAGCTCTCTCCAAAACGTCTCTGCCTTTTATCCTCTCATAGAGGACTCCAGCGAGGGAATTAAAACCCATGTTGAATGGGTGGATTCACATCTCCATGGAAACAATCTAATCAAAAGGTCTGCATCCACAGGGATGGATTAAGAGAACATGCCCTTTTTATGGGGTACATAACAGATTCAAACAAGCACAGGAAGTATAGGGTAAAACTCTGTACTGTTCCGTAATGCCTCACTCTGTCATATATAAACTTTCCAAATATGTGGGGTCTGTTTGGGGACTCTCAAGTTTCTTTTTATGTCTTAAGCCTTTGTGATGGGTTTTGATATGTGGCAGTTAAGTTTTCTCTACCTTGTTTATTTACTTCAACACCGGCTTGCCTTTTCCTGGCTCTTTGCTCTTCCTTTTGATTTGGGGATCAGCTTGTCAAAGTCGTTTAAAAATCCTTTTCTGTATTGAAATTTCAACTGGAATTGCACTGAAGAGAATTGCTGTCTCTATGATACTGATTCTTTGTACCCATGAACATGGTATATCTATAGCTCCTTTTTTTAGCCAGTTTTTAAAATGTTCCTTAATAAGGCAACATAAAAACAAACAAACAAATAATTGCTCCAGGAGATATAAAATAATAATTTTCTCCTCAAAGGTCTTTCTTGCTATTATGATTATATTTTCAAGTTTGATAAAGTTGTACAAAAATACTACTATTCTTTTATGCTTATTTTGTTTCCAAGACCTTGCTCTTATTGATTTTAGTAGTTTATCTGTGGATTTGCTTGCATTTTTATGTAGACGATTACATTTTCTGAAAAGGAAAGTTTTGTTTCTTCTGTTTCAATTCTTACATGATATATTTTTTTTCTGGTTTAACTAGGATAGAGCCTCTCAGAAGTGGAGACTGTAGGCATCTTTGTCTTGTTCTGACTCTAATGGGGATGTTAGTAGAGGTTCAATGGTAAGTATATTTGCTGTAGATGTTTGATAACTACTCTCTAGAAGGTTAAGAAATGTCCTAGTCTTAGTTTGCTAAGAAAAAAATATATACATATCTATGACTGCCAAATTTTTTCAAATGTTTTTCCTGTATCCATTGAAATAATCAAATAGTTTTCTTTTTGCTGTAATATGGTATCTGATATTGGGCCATCATTCCATTTTGAGAATAAACTCTATTTGTTCATAGAGTATTTTTATTTAGAATTTTTGCACCTGTATTCATAGGTGAGATTGGTCTAGAAGTTTTTTACTGCCATATTTTAATCTACTTTTGGATTCAAAGTTATACTATCCTCATAAAATGGGCCCTGAAACAATGTTTATAAACTAAGGATTATCTGTTATTTGGTAAAACTCACCTATAAAACTCTTGATGTGTTGCCTTTGTGAGACTGAGATGGGAAATAAATTTCTATATTAAGAAAATTTAATTTTTGAAATGGTTATTGATTTGTAGTTATTTCTTAAACACATTTTGATATAATTTTAGAAAATTTTCCATTTTAACTCAGTTTAAAACTTTTCACTCTTAGTAGTACTCATGTGTGCCTATTTTGTTAGTTTTTTTCTCCTCAAGGAAGCAGCTTTTGGTTTTGCTGATCCTGTCTATTGCTTTTCGATTTTCTGTTTCATTAATTTATGCTCCTTTATTATTTCCTTTTTTTCTACTTTGCTTAAGTTTTATCTGCTGTTCTTTTTTCTTAAAGTCTCTTGAGTTGAATGCTTAACACATTTGTTTTTACTCTTACATTTTTAAACGGATGCATTTACTTACATCAAAACTTACAAGTTTTGATATGTGATACTTTCATTGTTATCCAGGTCTAAGTATTTTATGATTTTCATTGTCATTTCCTTTTCCTCCCATGAGCTGTTTAGAAGCCCATTATTGGCAATAACTTCTTAGAGGCTCTTGCTACCAGTTACTAAATCATTTTCTTAAAGAGCTGGTCGTTTTACACTTCCACAAGCCACGCGGATACTAAAATTGGCCCAGGTGGCATGTTACAACAACAAATAACAAACAACCCGTATCCCGTAGAGCCTGTTTGTATGACATAAAATACCATCGCTCTGCAGCCGAGGGAGTGAACATAGTGAGAGGGTTAAGTGTGCTTGGCTGTGGATTCAAACTGCCTAGATTCACGCCCTGACCAGGCCATTTGGCAAGTGTGGGACTCTGGGCAAATAACTTAATCTTTCTGTGCCTCAGTTTCCTCCTCTGTAAAACAATGCTAATAAAAGAGTATCTGTTTCATAGCGTTATCAGGAAGTGTTTAGCACTTAGTTGTCATTCAACAAATTTTATTATTTTTTTATCAGTTACGGTGCTGACTTTACTAAATATTTTGTTTTATACTTTTAATGCTGCCGTTCTTTGTTAGTAAGATAAAACTCTTGTTTTCTGGAAGGTAAAGATCCCACATTCCACATAGCTGTTTTATACCTGCATCTAAAATATTTTCTTCTCTTTTAAGTACACACAAATACATACAGAATCGACACAAGCATCCACAGACAAGACTGGATTTCACATCCCATTTCACATCCAAATTATACCCACGGATGCAAACGACAGAGGTCATGACAAAAACACAGTCATGCACAGAACCCACAGATCCAGGTCCACACTCACGCTTCTGTATGCACACTCCCCATAAAGATGGATCCATCGCCCACAGATACAGACGCGCCCACAGATCCCACTCAATGCCTAGCAGCCAGCTGACAGATAACCAGCCACCTGCACGGCCACACTCGTGCAAAGCATCCGTCAGCACGAATCCCTATGGGGCTCTCCAGGATGGTCAGAGGGCTTGTTCTGGCTCTCTTTGGCTTGGTTTTATTTTAGTTGTTGCTGTTGTTGTTCTTAAGAGTTCTCACCCGCCCCTCTTTCTCCTACCCAGCCCCCAAGCCTCTCCCCCTAAGTCTTCATTGCGCATGTTCCTTGCATCCCCCCCCCCCCCCATTCCTGGGTACCAGTCGGCGCTCCCGGGCTCTGCCGGCGGAAGAGATGGAGCAGCGTCACGGGCGCCCGGCCCCTTAAAACGCTGCCGGCTGGAGCCGCCTCCCTGCCTGCAGCCCGCGGCGGGGATGGAGTAAAAGGAGTCGCGTCGACCTGCCCGCGCGGATCAGTGATGGAGTTAAAGCCATCCCTGTCCACCCATTTGGAAGCCGAGAAGCCTCTGAGGCGCTATGGGGCGGTGGAGGAGACAGCGTGGAAAGCCGAGGGACTGGGGAGAAGTGAGTACTCGGGAGGGGGCACAGTTGGGGGGCGGTGCGCTCGAGCCGGTGGTCGCCGGAGGACCGGGGACGCAGGGAGCAGCCGGCAGCAAGCGCCCCCGCAGCGGGGCTCGGAGCGCGGGGTGGGATGCGCGGCGCCGCGCAGCGACGCGCTCTCCCCGCGAACAATAGGGGGACCCTTCAGGCTGGGCTTCGCAGGGAGGCTCGGGAAATCGCTCGGCGGGTTGAGCGGGGAGCCTGGGTCGGGCTTTCCCGCAGCCCAGAGAGAAGATTCCTTTCTCCGCCGGGTTGAGCTTAGGCGCTTGAGCCGTGGGACCATCCTAGAAAGCGCGCACGTCCCTGGAGAGGGGGGGAGTGTCCGCTGGACTGCCGCCGTGCTTTCCCCCAGCGTGAGGTTCAGGGCACACCTGAAATTCCCAGCCTTTCCTTCCGCCGCTTCTCCTGGGTCGGGAAGGGATGGAGGTGGGAGGCGGGAGGAGTGGGGGAGGTTAACCTGTGCGCACCCTTCTTTCACCCCTGACTCAATTCAAGTCTTAGGTTTGGTTACAGTCCTAGAATGCAGTTCGGAAACAGACCGGCGGTATTTGCTGGTCCTCTCTAGGGATTTCTGGTGCCAACATTTCCCCCCCAAAAAAGAAGGATTTTTGTTTTTAATTAATAGGACACAACAGTTGAAACTCCGGCCCCCAGAGTGCAGAGGCAGTCACGGGGGCCCTGGGGTCAGCAGCTCTCCCTGCAAACCGGGGGGGCTTCCCAGTGCCCTGCCCTTGCGTTGTTTGCCCTGGCGCGGTGCCGCCTGCCAAGCTGGGAGAGGCCCGCTGGCTCGCCCTTCTCAAGGAGCCTGCGGCTTGCTGTCTGGGCTCCGGTGAATGTGCCCAGCGCTCCTCCTTGAGCACCATTCTCAGAGCTATGTTGAGCCAAAGTACTGGGAATGTGCTTCTTTCCTGTTTCACCTGGTAGAAAAGTGTGTGTGCTCGTGTGCGCTTTCTTCATACTTGAAATCATGAATTCAGAAAATCTCTTTACAGTAGCTCAGCTGTATTCTGGTTCTGTTGGGTTCAAATTGCAAACAAATAAATCAATGTCTTAGTTCTTCACCTGCTGTGATGGATGAGGTAGGGTTCTTTACCGCTCCCCTTGTTTCCTTTCCTTTCTTCTCTTTTTCTTCCTTCCTTTCTCCTTCCCTTTCCTTCCTTCCTTCCTTCTTTTTCTTTCTTTCTTTTACTCTCTCCTTTATTCCTCCTTATCCCTCTTCTCTCCTCTTCTTCTACCTCATCCTCATCCTCTTTTTCTTCTTCTCCTTCTGCCTCTCCTTGGTGGTTTCTCTGTGTTTCACCCTCTAATGTATCCCTTGGCTTTGGTATTCTGGTATGTTATCAGGGCTGAGGGTCTCTATTTCCTAAAAGCTGAAAATGATATCAACAATGGATGCCTTTTACTGATAGATTACCATGTACCTACCAGGTCCTGTGCTGAGACTTTTAAATGCACCATCTCTTGTAATCCTCACAACCTTCTGAGGTGAGTATTGTGACTCTCCTTGAAGGATGGGAAACAGGGCTTGTTAGGTGATATGACTATTAAGTGGCAGAGCCAGGACTCCAACCCAAGTTTGTCAGACCCCAGAGCCGTCCTTTTAATCATTATGGTTTATTGCATTCAGATTTTCAGGAATCTTCCCAAGTGTGGTGAGAGAATCCCAGAATATTTTCAGCAATTTATGAGTAGGGGACAGCCCTATTGGTCCCTGATCTCACAGTGGCCTTGGGACAGGAAAGAATGTGAGGTCCATGTAGAGTAGAAGCTGTATTCAAATAATTCTTGGATTTGAATCCTGCTTCTGTTCTTGTTGACTAGGTGACTTTAGGCACATTTCTAAGCCTCTCTCTCTGCTTCAGTTTTCTGAAAATGGTGATAATAATAGTACCTACTTTATAACTTTCTTGTGACTATTATTAAATAAGATGATGTACCTAGAGCTCAAGGTAAATGCTCAATACAGAGTAACTGCTTCCATTATATTATCACTGTGTCTGTAGAAGGAGCCTGTTTTTATCCTTTGCAAGGAATCACATAAAGCACGCCCTGGACTCAAACTGTAGTATTGGTCAGTTCCCTAATAACTCTCTGATAGCATTTATTTTCTCACCATATTATTAGGAGCATTTTTTTGGGGGGGGGGGGTTTAATTGGTCTGGTATTCATTTTTTTTTTAATTAAATTCAGTTTTATTGAAATACATTCACACACCATACAATCATCCATGGTATACAATCCACTGTCCACAGTATAACATAGGTATGCGTTCGTCACCACAGTCTATCTCTGAACATTTTCCTTACATCAGAAAGAACCAGAAGAAGAATAAAAAATAAAAGTGAAAAAAGAACACCCAAATCACCCCCCCATCCCACCCCATTTGTCCTTTAGTTTTTATCCCCATTTTTCTACTCATCCATACACTAGATAAAGGGGGTGTGATCCACAAGGTCTTCACAATCACACTGTCACCCCTTGTAATCTACATTATTATATAATTGTCTTCAGGAGTCCAGACTGCTGGGTTGGAGTTTGGTAGTTTCAGGTATTTACTTCTAGCTATTCCAATCCATTAAAGCCTAAGAGGTGTTATCTATATAGTGCATAAGAATGTCCACCAGAGTGACCTCTCAACTCCATTTGAAATCTCTCAGCCACTGAAACTATTTCGTCTCATTTTGCATCCCCCTTTTGGTCAAGAAGATACTCTCAGTCCCATGATGCTGGGTCCACATTCATCCCTGGGAGTCATATTCTGCATTTGCCAGGGAGATTTACACCCCTGGGAGTTGGGTCCCACGTAGAGGGGAGGGCACTGAGTTCACCTGTCGAGATGGCTCAGTTAGAGAGAGAGAGGGCCACATCTGAGCAACAAAGAGGTGCTCAGGGGGAGACTCTTAGGCACAATTACATGCAAGTTTAGACTCTCCTTTGCAGTAACAAGCTTCATAAGGGCAAGTCCCATGATCGAGGGCTCAGCACATCAAACCGCCAGTCCCAATGTTTGTGACAACATCAACACGAGTCCAGGTGAGGATGTCCAACACATCTGCACCTTCCCCCAGATCCTCGGGGTTGGGGAGGGGGAGGCTGTAAATATATTTATTAGGAGCATTTTTAAACATACAGGAAAATTTCAGTGGACACCCAATTTATAGTGTTTCAGCTCCCTGAATTTTTTGTACTTCTGTCCTAGGCTACTGAAAGGATTTCTCCTTCTCTCTCTTCCAAGCCATCAGACTGTCTTGCTTCCTATTCAATGGCAGGACCACAAAATCTGATCTGCTTTTCCATGCATCCCCAAATCCAGGTGTTCCCCCCCCCTCTTTTACCTATGAAACTTGAAATCTTCTTAAAGCCTTGATTCCAGAGTCCCACTTTTGAATCTTGGATCTGGGATTGTTACCTTTAGCCACTTTTGATCTTTAGACACTTGTCTGCACCTTAGCTTGCTTTTTTGGAATTCCTTCTTAATTCCCAGGGTATCTGTGGATCCATTCCATAATGTCTGGGGCCTCCATTTATTTATTTATGATGTATAAAAATTTGTACTATTGATTCTATGGCATAATGAAAGCCAACTCAGTATTATAATGCATGAGATGCTGGAGGAAAGGACCATTAAAAAGGAGGAGTCATGTGCTGTTTAACTTGTATACATATTTAATTATTTTTTGTTAAACTCTAAGTGTATGTTAATCAAAATAAACTGAAAAAGGGAAAAAGATTGTAGAACAGGTTGTTTCAAATTAACTGCCATATTTAATTTTAACCACAGTTTTCAAACGTAATGTTGTATAATATAGTAGTAAACAGTGGTGGTTTTGAAATCAATTCTAACACTTTGTAGATTTGTTACACTGGGAAAAATGCTGAACCTCTCTGAGCTTCAGTTGCCTCATCTGTAAAATGGGGATAATAATAGTAACTACCTCTTTGGGCTGTTGGGAGAATTAAGTGAGATAATGTATATAACACATTTAGCACAGTGCCTGGCACACTGTGAGCAGTCAATCACTGCTGAATGGTGGTTGTAGTAGGATGTAAGTGGATGGCACCAGCTTTGGGAGATTGTTCTAAGCTTGCCAGTCACAGCTTTTCATTGCTTCCATTTATTTGGGAATTCTGGATACCAGTTGTGTATGTACTGCCTTCCTTATGGGAATGTGTGGGGGAAAAGCTTTTAAACCCTTAAAGACCATCTAGCATTTTCTTGTTCAAGAAAGATCCTAAGCATTTGCTCACATCTGCCTCTGGCAGCATTTTTCCACTAAAAGTGAGAGTGTTTTCTTACTCAGTAGGAAAGTGTGCAATGGCATTTCAATGTGGTTAGATATAAAAATATTGTTTACAACAACTGTAATTAATTGAGGGAGACACAGAGATGAGATGCCTTTTGAAAAAGCATGGAGCGTTTTAGAAACTGAGCTGTCTGTCATTGTGGTCATTTCCTGATAGACTTCCAACGTGCCTTAAAGAATAGGCAAGATTTTCGACAGGGGAAGTAAGGAAGCAGGTGGCATGGCAAGGGACTGCCATGAGGGATAACAGTGTCGGCAAAAGCACAGAGGTAGAAGTAAATGTGATGGGAACAGGATGCTGGAATCAAGCAGAAAGCTCAAATAACAATCTTTCCATAAACTCGGGGGAGTTGTGACTATCATTAAAAAGTCCAAGGATGTGTACTGACTAACAAGCAGATCATTAAATTGGTCAGTGCTTCAGCTTTAATCAATAGTGCAGAGACTGAAATAATGAGAATTGCTGGCAATTGATATAATAGATTCCTGGAGAAGGCTTTGTGTTACTTTCATCTGTTTTGATTAAGTATGCTAATTTTCTTATTTCCATTTATTTTGTTTTTGCATTTTTTCTAATTTCAGAAGTAATATGTGCTCTTTATAAAATATTTCAAATTCATCAGACATATGAAAACAAAAAGTGAAAAATGACTCTAATTTGCTCCTCACATCCCTTTTGTTCATTCAACACATATCTGTTGAGTGCCATGTGAGCACCAAGCAGTGTCCTGGGGACTGAGGATACAGCGTTGAGAAAGACAGACAAGGGCCTTATCCACTTGCATCGTCTATTTAGGAGAAAGCAGGGCAGGGGTTGGGAATGAAGCAAGTAAGTTTTCAGATAATGATACGTGTTACAAGGGAATTAACAGGGAAGGGAATCTTCCTGTCCTGTGATCAGGAAATGCTTCTCTAGGGAGGTGACATTTTGCCATGTAAATAGCAGGGATCCAGGTAAAACGTAAGGCCTCTGGTGTGTTAGAAGAGTCAGAAGTTTTGGGTGGGTGGACCCCAGTCAGCCAGGGAGAGGGGGGATGAAGCAGAGGGACCAGGGTTTTTTGTAGGCTGTGGTTAAAAAAAAAAAAAAGGTCTGGATTTTATTCCCACTGCAGAAGAAGCTGCTGAAGAGTTTTAAGCAGGGAAATTAACATGGCTGGTTTTTGTTTTTAAAAGGTCATGTTGGCTCCTGGATGGAGAATAAGACCAGAGCGGGAGCAAGTAATGACAGCACATAATCGTCATTTGCAGTAGACTCTGGCCCCTCCTTCCTGACCAGTTCCACTTTATATCAGTGGCAGGGATTTCCTTGAATTTCAGAGCTAGAACAGGTTTGCAGGAGGCTGGGTAAGAGAAGGCTCAACTCCCCATTGAGATGTGACTTTCCTGCAGGGTCCAAGGGGTGGCTGAGGACCAGACTCCTAGAATAAGGTTTTATTTATTATTTTTTTAAAATTTTTAATGGATCAGAGTTAAACCTGTTAATTAGTATTCTTTGACATAAAATGCCTCCACAGACAGGGACTGTTAGAGGAGCAAAAATTATTCTAAGGGAAGTAGAGGCAATAATGGTAAGAAATAACCCATATTGGCTACTTCCTATGTGCCAGCTCCGTGCACTTACTTTACATGTGTCTTCTAATTTACCCCTCACAAACCACCCTATAAGCTAAAATGCAATGGAGCCTTTTGTTGCTCTATTTCACAGGTGAGGAAACTGAGACTCAGCGAGGTTGGTCAACTTGCCCTATATCAGCCCGCTAGTAAGTGGTGGAGCTGGGACTTGAACCCGTCAAGGATCGATGTAATGCTGCTACCTTTCCTGTTTCCTGGGATTAGTTGAGGCTGCCATTGATTTGGACACACATGGTCAGTTAGATACTTCTCTGTGTTCCTAAGTACTAATCTACTCTCTGGATCATTAATTTTCTTTTCCATCATAAACACATCCCTTGTAAACTTGAGGACTCCATCTCACTCTTCCAAAGTGCCTTCAGGGTCAACTTGGAATAGGAACTTGAAGACATGCACAAAAATGCAGCAGGAAGAGTCTTTCAGTTTTGAAGACGAGGACTTGGAGCCTCACAGAGAAATGTCTCTCTGGGCTTATCAAAAAAGAGTTCATGGAAATATAAGGGCAGGTTAGTCTGGTGTTTGAGATTAAGAGCTCTGCCTGCATTCGAATCCTGGCTTCAGCTATGTGACCTTGGGCTGGTTAGTTAACCTCTCTGAATTTTAGTCTTCTCATCTACAAAATGGGTATAATAACAGGATCTGTCTCCTAAGACAATGAAGAAGATTCAATGAGGTAATTGGTGAAAGCCCCTAGCACAGAGCCTGGTGCCCTCAGTAAATAGTGGTGATGGCAATTATGATGATGATGATGATGATGGTGATGATGGTGGTGATGGTGGTAGAAATGGAGAGGAGAAGAGAAGTTAAATTAAAATCAGTGGACCAGTCCCAGGAAACCAGTGGAGGTGGAGAAACCAATGGGTGTGGAGATTCCTGGAGGCCTGCAGGGGCCTGGCTGCATTGGAGGAGTTGTGAGAGGAGAGGTTGGTTACACAGGTCTACTACACTCCACAGATTAAAAATGGCAGGCCAAATGGAGCCATTGCAGCACAGAGCTCTGAGGTGAAGAAAGTAGCACTTTGGGAAGACTCCCCTGGGAATGGTTGCCGACTGGATGGAAGGGAAGGGAGCCTGGGGCAAGAAGATCAGTGAGGAAGGTTGGGGAATCATCCAAGGTTGGGGTCCCTTGGGCTGGAGTCTAAAGCCATGGCAGTGAGTTTGGAAGAAGGGGCGAATCAGACATCTTGATAGGAAAAAATTGGCAGTAGCTGATTACAGGATAGGAAGGAAAGAGGTTCTTTTAAGTGCAGGCAATGTGATTGGAGGGAAATAACTGTTGTTAGCCTGAAGTCTTAGGAATTTAAATACATCAGCACCATGGCTGCCGACTCCTGTTTTCACGTGGGTTTAAAGAAGGGGCAGGAATTAAGCATATTGGGAGGATAGAAGTAATACTAACGAACCCTTACAGGTGTGTCAAGTGCTTTCCAATTTATATTTTTCCTCCCAGGTAAGGGATACAGCCAGTAAGGACTGAGCAAGACACAGCAGTCCAGGCTGTTTCCACTAGTTCAGGGTTTACGTGGGCATATTTATTTGAAAAACATATGAACAACTGGATTGCAGGATGGTAACAAGTATGTCTGGATTGCACAAAATCCAAATTGGTAAATGGCTACAATGCATGACACTGATTATTCTGTTCATTTAAAATTTCCAATAGGTAAGTCGTTCACTCGGCTATTCATAAATTTATTCATTCATTCATCCATTAAATACATATTTACTGATGGCCTCTAATGGGCCAGGTCTTGTGCTAAGCTCTTGAGAGTAGGGTAGCACTTTGAGTTTGACATATGAGACATTTGAGGCTCTGGCCTACAGGTGATTTAAGGTCTACCAGGAACAGTTCCTCTTTCCAAGGATGCAAAACAAAGGGACCAAAAGGTGACGCTGTTTATCTTAGTCCTTCAGAAACAGACTTCTGGACAGTTTGCTGAACCAAGGCCCTCTTGGCTAAATGTTATAAGGAGATTAGTTCCATTGTTTTGCTACGGGTATGTTTTTGCAGCCAGTCGGAAGATGAGTCCTAATAGGGTCAAACTGAGTTTTATGGGCTAAACCGAGTGCAGGTATTTGATTCTGTCTTCTGTCGAGTGCCATGAACACAGGGACCCTATCTATCACATTCGCTGCTGAATGCCCAGTGTCTGCCACAGTGCTTGGCACTTAGAAGCATTTCATTTAATCCACAGTTGCTGAATTGGGTGGCTTTTAACCCACCAAGTCTGAAGTGCAAATTGTGTTTTGCAAACCTTCATAATCACCAAACAAATAAAGTTAGCTGGCGTTTTGGTTGATCTCAAGTGCCTGTGCATCTCTTGGATTAGACAGGTTGTTCCTGATGCTGGTGTTTGATTAGCATGCTTGCTTTCTAGCTTTGAGGGGGGAGATGGGGAGATTTTCTGCTCAGACACAAAGTCTCAGGAATAGGTGCCACTATTGAGCACTGACAGTGTTCCAGTGGGCATATGGTGGGCTGCCTGCTTTACATGCTCTGAATGTCCTTGATTTTCAGAAGGTAGCAGGGGTAAGGTGTATTGTTGATAGTCAATCATGCCTTTTTGGAATAACTCAAGCCAAAACCCAACATGGTCACATTAAATGTACTGGTCAATTTAAAAGGTATTCTCACATCATGCAGGTAAAGGATCCTCTTATACGTTGCTGGTGGAACTGGTGAGGGTTACAGCATTTTTGGAAAGCCATTGGATAACATCCATTAAAATTTAAAATGCTCATGTGCTTAGACCCAGCAATCCCACTCCTGGGACTCTTTCCAATAGAAATAAAAGCACCAGGCTACAAAAGCATATGTGCAACACACTGGACACAAAGCAAAGGCCCGTCAGTAGAAGAATGGTTTAATAAATTATGGTTTATCCACTGAAATGTTATGCAACCATTAAAAAGGAATGAATTAGAGCAATAACAGTTGTCCTAGAGGTATTACTGAGGGAGAAAAATGAGATCCAGGAAAGTGTATGCAATAGGATCTCATTTTTGTAGAACAAACTGACCTAAAATTCTCTTTGCCTGCCTCTGTGTATCTCTCTCTGTCTCTGTCTATATATATCACGTATATTTACATATTTGTGTATGTGTATGTGTGTATATGTGTATATATCTGTTTGTCTCTCTGTCCATCCGTCTGTCTATCATGGAAGAATAATAATAAGTTGTTGACACGGGAAAGGGCAAAGGGATGGACTGATGTGAGGGGGCAGAGAGAGGAGGGGGTATGGAGAGCCAAGCAAAAAAAGGAAAATTAAAAAAATAACTTCACTGGGAAAAAATCCATTTATAATATTACCACATTTATACATTTACATTAAATTATATATTTGAGGGAGAAGGGATGGGACATCCTGACGTTAGAAATGTTAAAATGTGAAGGGAAAAAAAAGTGGGTCTCAGAATTGAGGAAACCTAATTTTATCGGACTTAATCCTTACCAAAACCCCAGAAGCATTGTTCGCCCCTCCCACCCCCTTTTTTTCCCTACATGTTAGAAAACCAAGGAACAGAGATGAAACTCTTGCTCCATTAACCAGTGGAGAAGAGGCTTGAATCCAATACTGTCCGGTTAAAAAAATAAAGCCCATGCTTCTCCTTCTACAGTAACTTAAAAAGTTGGAAATATATTGGAGCCTCTAGTTGTTGCATATTTTAAAAAGGGAAAGGCATCTGCAATGGTTTGTGGAACCTGGTTTTGGGCCATTTTTCTGTAAGGCCTGAGCCACTGTAGCACCAACAGTTCCCGTCTGGTCTTTTGTCATTGCAGAGCCCACTTGCCGCCTTTCTCCTGGTGATTCTCAGGGTTGAGAAATGAAAACTACCCACTCCCCATAATCCTGGTCTTGGAGACACACTTGGGAAATTGACACTAATAAGCAGAGGAAGGGGCAAACCAGTATTTCCTTAACTCACATTTTTCCATCTGTGTTATTTCCACTCCACCTTTGTCCAGGTAGGAATTAAGACCTTGGAGGCCAGCGATTTGTCTTGTCCCTACTCCAGGGGTGAAATGCTTTTAGCAGGTGGCTCTTTAAAGTGACCTTCATTTTGACAAGGAACAAAAGTGCTCAAAATATTTCCATTTGGGTCCCCTTTGGCTCTTTCCAAACCCAGCACGCCGGGATGACCATGTCATCTGTTCTGTGTTGGAGGTTTTCTGTTAGGGCTGAAACTGACATCCACCGCTGCAGGATCGATCCATCTCCATCCTGTTTGAACAGACATGGCGAAGGCGTCTGGGGAGCACACTCTAGTTGTTAAAACCAGTGCAAATGACATCCTGAAGAGCAGTGCATTATGAGGGCGCTGAGCTGAGTTCCAGGAGGCTGAGATCTGTTTTCCTAGGGATCAGTTCTGCTTTAGAGTGGGGCTTTGCTATTTCTCAGACGCTTATCCAGAGCCAGGACTAGGTTAGCTTTATATGTCCTGCTCTACTGAGATACAGAGATTTTTTTTTAATGAGATAAAATTCACATAACATTTATGACTAACCATTTAAAAATATACAACTCAGTGACATTTAGTATATTTACAATGTTGAGCAACCATCATTTCTGTCTAGTCCCAAGACATTTTCATCCCCCGAAAAGAAAACTGTACCCATTAAGCAGTCACTCCCCATTGCCTTCCCTACCCCAGCCCGTGGCAAGCACTAGTCTGCTTTCTGTCTTTATAGATTTGCCTGTTCTGGGTGTTTCGTATAAATGATATGTGACTTTTGTTTCTGCCTTCTTTCATTCAACATAATATCGTCAAAGTTTATCCATGTTGTAGTATATATAGCACTGCATCCCTCTTTATAGCTGAATAATATTCCATTCTATGGATATAGCCATTTTGATGATCCATTCTTCTGTTGATGGACAGTGCCAGCCTTTGACTATTGTGAAGGGTGCGGCTGTGAACGTTTGTGTACGCATATGTGTTTGAGTTCCTGTTTTCACTTCTTTTGGGTATATACCTAGGTGTGGAATTGCTGTATCATCTGATAATTCTATGTTTATCTTCTTGAGGAAGATAACTGTCCACATTCTCTGACAATTTCCCTCTGCCCTGACCGTTTTCTTTATCCTGTCTTACCTTGAAGTTTGTAATTTCGAGTAGATAGAGAAATGTTTTGGTACAGTAGTATTTTGTGGTGATTAAATACATGGATTCTTAACTAGGAGTCAGGTGTTTGAGATCAACACTCACCTGTCTCACTTACTAGCTGGTTAACAATAACACATATCTCACAGGGGTGTTTTGAGGAGTAAGTGTGACCAGGTTGGCCATGCCAATTACTATAAATAGACTTTCTATTTGGGGCTGGAAGTTGCATTTTAGCTTCATGATGCATTAGAGCTGGAAGGAAACTTGGAGTCCATCTGGTCCAGGGTTTCTCAGCCTCAGCTCTATTGATATTTTGGGCTGGCTCATTCTCTGTTGTAGGAGCTTGTTCTGTGTATTGTAGGATGTTTAGCAGCATCCCTGGCCTCTACCCCCTAAATACCAGTAACACAAGCCACCCCACCACCACCACCAATTTGTGGCAACAAACATGTCTCCAGACATTGCTGCCTGTCTCCTGGGGGGTACAGTCGCCCCTGGTTGAGGACCACAGATCAAGTCTAATACCCTCAGTTTTGCGATGTGGATACTCTAGCCCAGAGAATTTCCCTATTCCACCTCTCAAACTTGGTCCCCAGGTCGCTCTTTCTCCAGATGTCTCACAGATTCTGTTTACACACACACACGCAGCTCTGGCAATAAAAACTGTGTTGGATGTGTTCAGGTTTAAGCCAAGAGAAACATGAGCTTCTTGAAGCATAAAGAAAACTCGTCACGCAAAATGGATTTGATTTTCCTCAAAGCTTTCCTGTCTGAGAAGATTCCTACTTACTGCAAATTGAAGTGAAGAAATTGTCACTTTCACTTAACAACAAAGAAAATGCTTCAGGTGGATGAAAAGAAATACCCTTCAAACAAAAGCCTTTCACTCTGCTACCAGAATGAAGGGGTTTGTTATCAGCCAGAGAACTTTAATTCTAAGTTTTCTCTGAAACATGATGGGTTTGCAGGGACTGACCATTTCCTTGTTGTTACACCTCAAAGAGTTCACAGAATGTAATGAAAGAGATCAAGAAAGTAGACCACACCTGGTGACAAATGACATCTTAACTTTTGCAAACTGAAATTTGCATTTCTTTTTTGAAAGGGGAGGAGAAAGAATGTGTAGTTTTTCCTTTAATTTTTTTAGGTAAGTTTGTTGCTTAAAGTATACCAAGAGGTGAACTCACTGCCCTCCCCCAACGTGGGACCTGACTCCCAGGGGTGTAAATCTCCCTGGCAGCGCAAGATATGACTCCTGGGGATGAATCTGGACCCGGCATCGTGGGATTGCGAACATCTTCTTGACCTAAAGGGAATACAAAATGAAGCAAAATAAAGTTTCAGTGGCTGAGAGATTTCAAATGGAGTCAAGAGGTGACTCTGGTGGACATTCTTATTCACTATATAGATAATACCTCTTAGGTTTTAATGTATTGGAATAGATAGAAGTAAATACCTGAAACTATCAAACTCCAACCCAGTAGTCTGGATTCTTGAAGACGATTGTATAACAGTGTAGCTTACAAGGGGTGACAGTGTGATTGTGAAAAAACCGTGTGGATTGCACTCCCTTTATCTGGATGAGTAGAAAAATGGGGACAAAAACTGCATGAAAAATAGGGTGGGGTGGGGGGATGATTTGGGTGTTCTTTTTTACTTTTATTTTTTATACTTATTCTGATTCTTTCTGGTGTAAGGAAAATGTTCAAAAGTAGATTGGGGTGATGAATGCATGACTATATGATGGTACTGTGAACAGTTGATTGTACACTATGGTGATTGTATGGTATGTGAATATATTTCAGTAAAATTTAATTTAATTTAAAAAAAAGTATACCAAGAAATCAGTGTTCCTAATGCTTCTGGTGGCCCATCCTTCTGTCCACATCTGTCTGTGTTTATGTTCAGTTACTTCTGTTCCTTCTGTAGGGCACAGAATAAAGACTCATGACTGGGGATGGTCTAGTCCTGTGTAAGTCTCAGCTCTGGCTCCCAGCAGAATCACCTGGGCAAATTTAACAATTACCCCTTCTCCCCTTTTCTTTAGTGATTAAAAAACTATAGCCCCAAGGGAAGATGATTTTCCTTAACGTTCCAGCTAGGCAGTAGCAGAAGTAGAACTAGAAGCCATTTATCCTTTATATTCAATAGGAGCTAAATAAATAAGAGTTCCTTTCCCCATCAGGTTTTCCCACCAAACCATGTCGTCCAACACTTGGAAGCTCTTAGTAATATAAATCATTAAATTCTACATTGTAAACCTATCAGTGTTCCTGGGAAAACGATTCAACCATCGTGTCCTATTGTCCTAGGTCAGTACATCCATTTCTGAATACAAATGATATTATTGCTATTATTATTATTTGCAACCATTATTCAAAAATTTGTCATTGGACGGAGAGTTGCAAAGCCTGTATTTTGTGGACCAGCCTCTCCACTAATTTAGCTCCCTTTCTGTTAAAAGGAAACACAATAAACTATATTTAGAAAACATAATCATCCATTAGGTAATGCGTTTCCCAAAGAAACAGCCTACTATATAAAATGCAATAGAAATTCACTCATAGTTCTAATGGGGCAGGGGGCGGGAGACAAAGGCAAGTTTGAGGAAATACAGAAAAAAATTAATGTCCTTTCCTATGTTACTATTAAAAGATAATTTTTCAGTAAAAATAAAATCATGACTCTCACAGAGATATAAAAAGGAACATGTGTTAAAGATTTTATTCTAGTCATTAATCAATGAGGGAATCAGGCAGATGTTGTAACTGGTTCAAAAGAGAATCTGACTCATTTATAGATCAGGAATATTGAAATGAATGTGCAAATGGAAGTAAAATGGACTTTTCCATGTTGGGAGGGAAGTCAATTGGACTTCCTTTAGACATGGCTATACGAATTATTTTTGCATTGTTCTTGGACTTCTAGACATGACAATATGAATTATTTTTGCATTGTTATCAGTTTTATGCCAGTTTGTATATATTATGTCCCCCAGAAAAAGCCGTATTCTTTGATGCAGTCTTGTGGGGGCAGATGTATTAGTTTTGATTAGAGTGGAACCTATTGGTTCAGCATTTCCATGGAGATGTGATTCAATCAACTGTGGGCGAGATCTTTCATTGGATTATTTCCATGGAGGTGTTGCCCTACGCATTCAGGGTGGGTCCTTATTGGATCACTGGAATACTTTAAAAAAGAACAACACAGGCCTAGACACAGAGCAACTGAGAGTGACAATTTGAAAAGCAGCTGCAGCTAAGATATTGTAAAATGCCCCAAGAACAATACTTTGGAGAACGCCATTTTGAAATGCAACCTGGGAGCAAGCAGACGCCAGCCATGTGCCTTCCCAGCTAACAGAGATTTTCCTCATGCCAACAGCCTTTCTCCAGTGAAGGTACCCTTTGTAGATGCCTTACCTTGGACACTTTATGGCCTTAAGACTGTAACTTTGTAACCAAGTAAACCCCCTTTATAAAAGGGAATCCATTTCTGGTATTTTGCATAATGGGCAGCATTAGCAAACAGGAACAATCATCTACAACTTACAGAGTTGTAAAACAGCTCAAAGACAATGGAAGACTAGAATCAGATAATTTGGAGAGGTATCCTTTAGACAATGCATAGTTTTCCTTTGAAGCACATATATTTTTTCTACTTTACCTACACGTCCTTCTGAAGTATTCGTTTCTTAATTAACTACAATTTTCAAACACAAAGAAAGCTACTGGTTTTCGAGAGTTGCAGTTAGGAATGTTACCCTGTAGAGCACAGAATGACTGCAAATGAAACCTAGTCTGGTAGAAAGGCTGTGTATGAAAACCTGGAGCCCAGAGGGCCATTGAAAATTTCAGTCAATTGACGTTCATTGCTTGATGCCCAAATGTCTGATATTTCACTGACTTTTTAAAAACATCTTCCAGATGTTTGATTTGATTCAAGCTGAGAGAGGGTTACTCCAGTGCTTGCTGGTTTCCTGTTTAGCTGCTCTGCAAACTAAAATTGTCATATATATGATTAATAAATATATCATATATATATATATGTGTGTGAGCTCAGGGTCATTACCATATCATCTTGTGGCTGATAATTACCAACCCGGCCTTTTTAACAGATTTTCCTTTCAAAGAAGAGGCTAACACAGGGACGGGTACACACTAGGAATTCAATACATATTTGCAGAATTGAATTGAGGTGTTTGATTCCTAAGCAACTGGGGAGCGTGTTGCTTCTGGCCTAGGGAGGTAGGGATACTGGGCAAGTAGCTAACAAGCATCTAAAAATGGCCTTGAAAGAGAAATTACTTTGGCCTCTGTGGGACTGGAATCAGATGTCTAGATTTATAGTATTTTCTCGGCTGCCATTTCTATTATCTAAAAATAAAGCAAACCAGCTTGAAGTTGGCTAGTGAATCCAAATCCCTTGGTGTTAGATTACTTACTAGCTTGACATGTGCTGCTCAGCGTGTAAAGATCTGGTAAATCCACAAAGGAGCATATCAGAGGCAGCATTTAAAGATAGAAATCCATGTAGCAGTTTGCCTTTTTGCTCCATTTATAGAATCAGCCATCTGGATGCTCATTGTCCAAATAAAATGATCTATTTTATGACTGCAGGACTTTTTCTCGAAGGCGGCATTTTCTGAACTATGTTCCAAGGACCAGCAGCTGTTGGTAGGTTTTCTAAATAAAAGGGGTACTGTGGTCAATCAGTTTGAAAATGCTGGGTGAAATTTAGCTTTCTTACCTGTCAGAATCTTGAATAGGCTAATGCATATTGTGACTATCCGAGTGTGGATGAAACTGCAGCCTTGGAGCTGGCCTTCTGTCCTCAGTTCTGTCCCTTTCTTCTGTGGGCCAGTGTTTTTTCACCCTCCATTCAGCCCCTCTTCCCTTTCTCAAAAGCTCTTACATGCTTCCCATCATCTCAGATGCCAACTCCAAACTCCTCTACCATATTTGCTGGTTGTTTAAGTTTTCAATTGGTGTATAGTACACTCTGCCTTGTCTTTCCCATCCTCCATAATCTGAACCCTCCCTCCCTCTCAGCCTAATCTTATTTCCCTCTATGGCATAATGAAAAATTTGGCAGGTCTTTGTCACCAGTCCCTGGGAGGTAACCTCTATATCTTTGGAATTTCCAGCGATAGTAGTGTCTTTTGTTCTTCTGGGTGGGCCCTGGACCACATCTGATAGTTCATATGCTGATGAATGACAGGGCAGGGGCCAGCCACACCTGTGGTTTTAGGGTGCAGGCTGGCCATATCCAGAAGACCAACCATGTGGTCAGGGGGTGGGGCTTTGTGCCTCCTCACCTAATCAGTACCCTACTGGCAACAGTGCCAGGCAGAACCCCTGGCTGGTTGATCAGAAGTTCAGGTCTCTCACCATGGAAAGAATTCAGAGACAAGAGGGGCCAGTAGAAATAAGTAGTAAAGTTTATTAAAGAAAAAGTAAAGTTTATTAAAGAAAATAAAGAGATAATGTGGGCATGTTCCAGAGAGAAGCATGCACTGAGAGGGAGTGGGTTGCCTTGTGATACAGCAAAGTTTTACTGTGGTATTCTTATTTTGACCTTTGAACACTTGATGTCTTCTTTGTTCTAGGAGGAGACAATTATCACAGTGATCAGAACATGTGACCTGCCCTTGCATATCTAAAATTTGTCTTTGGGCAGGTGTTTAACAACCTTTATGACTCCATGCTTTTTGTTATTAACTGAGAATTTGCTTTGGGCCCATGCTTTTACAAGTGTTTATGGTTTGGGGAGGCTTCAGAGCTTTAGGGGAAATTTTGGCTCCATGAAGTCTGCAGTTGAAGCTTTGCAAATTTGCATTAACTTGGTTGAAGCTGAATAGAAGACCAGGGACCACAGCCTGGGTGCCCTATTCTATCCTGCCTCACTCATATCAGCCTGAATTCTGGGGAGGAGAGGAGGCTGGAGATTGAGCTCAACCCTGTGGGTATTGATTCCATCAATCATTCCCATGTAATGAAACCCCCTAGCAACTCTGGAAACTCAGGTGAGCTTCCATGATTGATAATGACATC